>NC_048284.1:14122075-14201199 GCF_009762535.1 Notolabrus celidotus | reverse complement strand
TTTTTTATAAGTGGGTGAAGTGTTAACAGACTCCTGATGGTGCTCAGAATCACATGCACAGACGGACGATATCAAGCGACTGTTTGATCATTCCGATCATGAATCTGCCTTCAAATTCAGCGACTTGCAACTTTCTTGCTCGGACGCTGCTCACCTTAACCTCTCTCTCACTCAGCTCCTCTCACTCTCACTACCTTTTGGGTTTTGTTGTCTCTTTTCATTTCACATCCCCTCCTCTCCTCCTCCTCTCTGATGAAACAGAGAATGTTGAAAACCTTAACTGAAATGCCTTTACAAGCTGCAGCAGGAAATACAACCCGTCTGCAGAGAGATCCTCGATACAGCAGGCTAAAACAAAAAATCGATCTCGTCCTCTGAGGATGTCTCTTAAATTACGTCTTGTTTCCCCCTGAGCCACGGATCCCAGCTTCCTCAATGCAGTTGTTTGGGAATTCATGAGCTGAGACGTACGACTGGTTTGTCTGAATTAGGTGTGTGGAGGTCTGCGTGGTGTGAGAACACCCTTACATAATATTGTGCTAATATGATGGGGAGCTTCAGAAGGGTCGATGCTCAATGGAGGTTGAAATTAGGGCACAGACTTAAATTGTGAGGTCTTTCTTATCAAGAACAGATTTCTATCATCTTACAAACCCGTTCTCTAACAGGTTATGGAAAAAGTCTCTCTGAAGATCTAAGCTGAGGATTAGGGTTTTGTCCCTCTGCGTCCTTCACTGCTCCCGTTACTTCACATATCAAATCTTCCCCCCCCCTTTTTTTTTTTTACAGAGTCTGTATTCTCATGTCTTTCTCCCTCCCTTTCTCCTCTCTCCCTCCCCACACAGAGGGGGCATGGCAGTGGGTGGGTGCATCTTTTCTAGACAGGTGCGGAGTGGCAAGTAGCCCCTTCCATTTAATTAGCAAGCCTTGTTTCAGCTGCAGCAGCGATGCTACCTTTGGATTAGCAACTGTAATCCACACTGCACCCCTTGTACATCAGGATTAATAAGGCTGTTCCCCTGCTAGCCTTAATTCCCTGTTTTCTGCCAGTCGCAGCTTCATCGCTTTGCTTCGGCGCAGGAGTTATAGCCGATGTAGGCTGAGTGCTAGTAAATCAACCACTCTGATACCCCCGCTGAGACGAGGCCGAACCATCGTTGTCGTTGTTGTGTGATTAAAAAACTGCTTTGGGCACTTTTCCCAGTTTGTGTTCTGATTAATTTCACTGTGCAGAGTCTTGAGCTTTCCGCAGAGTTGCAGCGTCTGCAGCTTTCCCCTATAAAAACTAATTTCTTTAACACAAACGTGTAACACTCTACTCGCCGCCCTCCTTTATTTTTTCTCTCCGTATTGTTTGACTTCTTAAAGGCTCGAGCTGTGACGCATGATGCTGGGGGCAGTGCTGACATATGGCAAATTTGGGACAAGGATTTGAGGCGTGTAGGCCAAGTCTTTTAAGTGCAAGCTTTTTGTCTCTGTTCCTGTGTTTGTCATAGATGAAAAAGCAAAAATCAAAAAGGCCTGGTGGAACACTCTACCTCAGGCTTCTTTGTTACGTTGTATGAAATCCCTTATGCTGCAGCCTCATGATTATCAAAGTCATTTGATTTAACACCATTGTTTGCTGAAAAACTGCCCCCACTTCTTCTTGCTGCTCTTCCATCTGTCACAGTGAAATACTCACTCAGGACCAGTCTTGTCAAAATAATTATTGCACAGTTGCAAACTTATATGTGGTAGTATGGCTCTGTTCTGGGAGCTCCCTGGGCAGGGAGCCTGAGGTGGGGAGAGCACACCTCCCCTCTCTTTTATGTGCATACAAGAAATGCCAAAGCAGGGAGAGCATCAGCAAAGACCATCGGAGTACAGAGCAGATCAGACTTCAGTGAGAATACATATGACACTGGTGAAATCAGACACAGCAGAAAAGGAGGAGCTGGGGTGGAGATGGGTTTGCAAAGCAGTTTGCATGGGAAGAAGCAAGAGAAGGCCGGCTGATCTGCTAAACTGTCAGCTGATAGTGGCTGGCGTTAAGAGCAGCTGATGAGGGCCGAGCTTGCCTGAACTAATGCTAAGCTCAATTTCTGTAACTGTATGTAACCCAGCTTTCACTCACTCTACAGAGTTTACACAGACGTGTCCTAACGCTCACTTCTATATCTCTCTCTCTAGGTCAAAGCGAAAGGTCCTGGGTCGCAAGGAGTCTGACGAGGACAAATCTCGGGCTGGGAGCCAGCCGCAGTCTCCACCCGTCACCCCTTCCAACACATCGCCAACATCCGTGTCCTCCTCCAGTCCCCGCCAGACCAGCTCCATCCAGCGGAACCTCCGCAAGTCCTCTACCAGCAGCGACACCCTTCAAGGCCCTGCTCCTGAAGAAGGGGAGCCGCTCCGAGACCAGCTTCAGGATGTCTGCAGCCGAAATGCTTCGCACAACTGACCCTCGCTCGCAGAGAACGCGCTCCGAGTCAGCGTTAGACGCTTCTGCTGCCTCGCCCTCCTCCCCTACAGCGCCTCTCAGTCCTCTCGCCTCCCCCGGCCGAGGCAAAAGGGCAGCTGATGAGTGGAACCGCTACGAGGCCTTGTCTCTGTCCTCCCCGACCTCATCAACGTATTCGATGAGCGGGTTCAAGTACGGACGCTCGCGCACGCCACCCTCTGCTGCCAGCAGCAAGTACAACGCTCGCAACCGAATCCTCAGCAGCCCAATGACGGTGATCTGCGAGCGCGAGGGCGAGCTGGCTGAGAGCGAATACGGAGACAGTGCAGATGGTCTGTCCGGACCCACCAATCAGACTCTCCCTGTTCTCCAGGACTCCAATGGCACTTTATCTGAAGAGAGCAGAAGTTAGAGAGCAACAACACCCCTGAAAGTCAGGGAGCCGAACACTCATCATGAGCAGGTAGGGGCAGGAGGAGCCAATATGAGGCCCTCCATAGACACCTTCCTGAGCTCCACCCCCTCTCAGTGCTGCCTCTGAAGGAGCAGACATGTCAGGTCCTGATGTGAGGTCAGAGGACGCCCAAACATGGACCAGGTTGAACTTAGTCTGAAGTGGGGGGACGAGTTCTGCTGCAGCTTTTTTTTTTTAAACTCCCATAATTCTCTTTTTCTCCTTCGTTTGGTGACTCAGCTTTTGTGTTTAAAGGATAGTGTTTCCTTCCTTTACACCTGGTGTTCTTAGTTTGTTTGCTGTTTTCTTATTTACTTAATCTTGTCCCTAACATGCAGGAACACTTGAGTTCAAGATGGCAAACTAAGGTGAATTGAAGGAATTGAAAAGTTGTTTGCTTAACCTTGCTGCTGTGGTGCTTTGCTAGCTAGGCAGTTGGACAGAGTGAAAAGTAAAAGCTTAGCTTCTCCCTAGCTTCTGCATCTCTCCCAATCATGTGTTTGAGAGCATTGTGGTTAGCAGGTGTTCGCTTCAAGCAGCCGTTGAATGTTCTCCCAAGAACAGTGAGATTGTGGGCTATAGCTGCAGGAATCACCAGGGGGTTTGAGCTGCTCAGTTTGCAGAGCTGGTGTGTTCAGTGGTCCAGAGGAAGTGCGGAGGGCTCAGTGCTGCCACATAGTGATGGACAAAGAATGAGCAGCAGACGGGTGTACTAAGTCTCACCCAAAAGAGCAAATCTAAAGTATAAAAAGGCTCAAAAAAACCTCCATAAATGGAACTTTAGTTGAGATTTTGCACTGTGCATAGTTTTTTTTTCATTGTTTGTGAGTTAGAAAACTATGTTTTAAAGATTGTTTAATAAACAATGATGTCATGACTTGTGTGTTTTGGAGAATATAAATGTAAAGCCAGAAGTGAGTTGAGAAAGGAAAGCTTAATTCCCTGTCCGGGTCTTTTAGGGATCGTGTTGGTTACCAAAGAGCTGCTGGCTGTAAATCTGGATGTGAACACAATCTGAGAGAGAGACTGCTTGTCTCACGCGTTAGCTTTGCTCCGTTTGCTGAGACTTACTAGAAGCTTTTTAGGGCTCATATGATTTCTAAAAAGCTGTTGACCTTTCTTTTTTGCAGTTCTACATTACTTCTGTATGTAAATAGATAGAGAAAGAAGTTTTAAGTAACATTTTGACTTATTTTCAAAGACTTTGTACATTTTTTTAGAGCTCTGTGTTTGTTGGAGGGGGAGTGGTTTCCTTTTTGTAGATTATTTATTTTCACGTAGCAGGCCTGTGACGTGCTGTCACCACCAACCAGCAGGCTGACGGAGACACATTTACTTTGCTGTACCCACCGGGATGTTCCATTCTTCTTAAGGTGCTTCAAAGCAACAACAACAACAAAAATAAATGCAATAATGTCAATATTTATGCTTAAGCCTTCTACTGCCCTTAATCTTGAGTCATGCAAAGCCTCATCTGTTGCTCGCAGCAGAGTAAATGTGCCCTCTTTTAGTGTCATAAACTGAGGTGACAGGCGTGAGACTTCATAAACACCCTAAGGTTTAATCACCTGTGACTAAGGTGTGTCTCCTGTGATTGAGCACCCTGGGGTAGTGGGGGGGCCTCTGGTGATGGGGAACATCTCAATCCTAAAAAAAAGAGCTTGTGAGAAGATGAGGAGGACAGAAGGAGTCGTGAAGTAGTGGGAGTGGAGCTGAAGGCGGGCTGCTAACGCTCTGTGTATGTCTGTGAAATAAAAACAAGGTGATATTTAAAGAGCGGGTTTCTGTGTCTTATTATATCTGTGTGTGTGTGTGTGTGTTTGGAGGGGGGGATTCAGGGCCAGCTGCCAAAATTGCCGCCTCATTAGCACCGTCGCCATAGCACCCTCTCTCATCCGTCATCTGGTGAGCTCCAGAGGCCGTCGATCAGCCGCCCCCCCCTCCTCTCCACCTCTCTGTGGGGTCATCAGTTACGTCTCATTCTGGACTCAGCCTTTAACAGAGCTTTACACTGACTCCATATCAGTCCAGTCCCACCTGCCACCTCTCTACATTCTCCACAGGTCTCCTCAACCTCCCCCGAGGGCACAAGACACCGACCACCTCTTAGTTTTTACAATGAAGTCCCTCTACCTCCCGTTCGACAGAGTCACGTGCCGCCTGACGCTGCGTCCAGCTGGCTGTCAGACACGAATCAATACGAATTCCTCCCAGGCATAATCACACTATTGACACTTCACTTCTCTTCCTCTGCTCTTATATTTAAGACCTTCCTCAGAGTAGGACAGAATCGTTTGAGGAGACACATGAGACAAAGCAACGTTATCGACTCAGCAGAGGAGGAGAATAGTTATTACCTGTGTTTTAGGCGCTGATGGAGTCTTTATGAATGGCTCTTTATCAGGCAAGCACCAATAATTCACTCTCATCTGTTTCTTACACATGTGGAAGACCACATTAAAGTTCCAAATAGCAAAACTACATCATTTTGCTTACTTATATTTTATAATAAACCTTCATTAAAGATCTCCTCCAGGCTCGACTACTGCAATGCCCTCCAGATTGGGACCCCCAGCAAAAGTCTCCACAAGCTCCAACTAATCCAGAACACTGCAGCCAGGATCTTACTCAGAGTCAGAAAACATGAACACATCACCCCCAGTACTCCGTACACATCACTGGCTTCCCGTCACTGCAAGAATACACACCACAAAGTCGCACTCATCACCCATCAGTGCATCTATGGAAACACCCCACCATACCTCAAAGAACTCCTCACCCAGCAAACCCCAACCCGGAATTCACGTTCTGCACATCAGAACTTCCTCCACCCTCCCAGAACCAAGCTCCGGACCATGGGAGATCGGACCTTTTGTGCTGCTGCACCACGTCTGTGGAACTCCCTGCCACCTCAGGACCCCACAGACTGTGGATGCTTTTAAGAAACATTTAAAGACCTTCCTCTTCATAGAGAAGATTTCTTGAAATGAAAAGTGCATTATAAATAAAATATATTATTATTACTATTATGATTATTATTAGTAGTAGTAGTATTAGTATTAGTATTATTATTATTAGTATATATTTACATTAGTATCAACCTGCTTCCCGAACAGTCTCATCCATTTTTTCTGGAGAAAATTTGCCTCCAAAACAAAAACAACAAACAGGTTGGTGCATGTCAGCTGACTTACAACCTTGAAGGTCGTCATCTTGCCGTCAGTGAAAAGTGATGCCTTAAATTTTTAAGTCAGAGGGGTAATTTTCAATTTTTTCAATATTTCTGGATCGGTTCAATTTTCTTTTAATATGTTATAATTTATAACACATATATATATAATTTAATAAATATAAAATGCATTATTATTTACATTATTTTAATCATATAAAATAATAAATATTTATTATTTCATTTTATCTTCCTCCTAAGTTTCTACCATGATTTCTGTCAAAGTACTTTGTAAACTTAAAAGGCTATACAAATAAATGGATTATTATTAATATATTAATACTAAATCTATCTGACATTGTTATCAATAAAGTCTTGAAGATTAAAAAACTGAAATAAATCAAAAATCTGAAAAAGAAAAAATACATCTCATCTTGTGGCAGAAACATTACCTTAACCCTCCTGTTATGTTTGTTTCTCTGGAACAGCAATAATGTTCCTGGGTCAATTTGACCCGGGGCATATTCAATTATCCAAAAGTGTCAGAGCCCCAAAAAATCCCAATACACATTTATTTTAATCTAATTTTGAACTCCATTACTAACCATTTAAATCCAGTTTTAGTCCATTGGTGTTCTTTAATCCTCACAGATCATAGTTCAATGAGGTTAACTCACTCATTTTTTATTAAAATTAATGTTGAAACTTCTAATGTACATTGGAAAGCCCTAAATATAAATACAATAGTTTTACATGACATAGATTTTTGTTTATTTTATTTTACATTTTTTAGTTTTATTTTTTATGAAGTGATATTGATAAATTAACACGACACCTCTGTCACATGCTGCCCAGATTTTTATGCTGCATTTAGCTGGTTTGGAAGGCATATATTGCCTAAAATAGACTTTAAAAAGGGTCAATTTAACCCGCAACTTAACAGGAGGGTTAAAGGTAGCACATGCGGTATAATGTTGAACTCTCTGAATTAAACTGTCTGGAAAATGCTATAATTTATAGAAGGAATGATCGATCAATCGATTATTTTTTGCTCCTGTAATCTTACAGAGTGAGCTGAATGCTGATGGCCACCCATTAGGAATCAAGTGTAGTTGTGCTCTGAAATACAACCATGTCAATAAAACTCACATGCACAGAAAACAACTGCTACCACATCTACAGTCACACACAGTGCAGGCAAATATGGCAGCCATAGGTAACATGGTGCATGGGAACAAACTGGAATCTACTTTTTGTTTAGTAAGTGTCCTGCTGATCTACACATGCTGAATCAAGGTCTCCAGTCAGCTGTAAGAGGTGTCTAACATTAAATCAAACAACTGTGGTGTTAAACAATGAGCCTCATTATATGTTTCCTCTGTGCAGTAATGTTTCACCTCACAGAGCACAGCCAATGAGATCGATCAGACCAGCAGAGACAGTTTCTCGTTGTGAACACAGAGGATGAATTAAACCTTGTTTCTGCTGAGCGTCTGAACATGATATTGGGAACATTTCTGCCAAAAATAAAACAAGTGACTCAGCAGACGTGAACCTGACAGCGAGAGGAGAAGGTGAGAGACGATGAAGGGCGACATGGACGCTGATAAAAAGGTCACGAGCGTCAGAGTGTGGAGGACGCTCTGAACTGTATCCTGTACAGATCAGGTAAACAAGTCACAGTGGAGCTCACAGGACATTATACAGCATAAGTTCAACGGAGCAATCTGATTGGACAAAAGGTATTCCATGAGTGCTGATAGGAAGTATACTAGCACTGGGACTTTAAACTACGTGTATCGCATTACCTTTTGGTGTCATGGATACAGATAACGCCACCGAAACAACGGTCAGCAGATGTTTTTTCACTCTTAGGTGGAAAAGTGGGAACGGATAAAAATGTAAGAAACAAGAGAAACAAAGACGTCCAACAGTCCAGTTCAGCTCAAGTTACAGAATACTGCTATATGCTGCTCGAAGAAGTGTTTAAGAATAATATCACATACAAGGTTGTTCCGTTATTCTGAATATCAGAACACTGTGTCCAAAAACAGCCGTTCTGATATTGTGCACAACAGCACTCTTTTTTATGTATGATAAATACATAAATACAGAAATACACCTTTATCTATACAGCCCCAAACAGAGCAGGTCTAGACTGGGCACTATGTTATATTATTGACAAAGACCCAACATCACAACAAGTTAAGATCCAGTCCCATTTTATAGACAGGACTCAGTCTAATCTCATCTTAATCCACCATGAGTAGAGCGCTTTAGCAGCATTTAGCAAGTTACAGCGGCAAGAACAAACTTCCTTTAACAGGCAGAAACCTCAAGCAGGACCAGACTCATGTTAGACACACATCTGCTGAGACAGAGTTGGGGTTGGAGAGAGGGGAAGAGGGGTAGAGGGAAATGAAGAGAGAGATGATAGTGGGGAGTCGGATGGTAATAGTTGTAGCAGTTGGAGTCTGGTTCATCCACAGCAGCAGGCCGTCTACAGCAGAGATCCAGAGGAACTTACAAGACAAGGGAGCTCAGGGACTCCAGGAAGGTCTGTGGTTAGTAACTTTGATAGGACAGAAAGAGACAGGCAGAGAGATGGGGAGAGAGGGAAACATAGAATCCCAGGGTGTCAATTCTACCCGGCAGTCTAAGCCTATACAGCATAACTAAGAGCCGGTCCAAGCCTGAGCCAGCTCTAACTATAAGCTTCATCAAAAAGGAAAGTTTGAAGTCTACTCTTAAAAGTGGAGAGGGTGGCTGCCTCCCTGACCCTGAGTGGTAGTTGATTCCAAAGGAGAGGGGCCTGATAAATGAAGGCTCAACCTCCCATACTATTTTATGAGACTTAAGGCGTTTTTTTCGACCACAGGAACTTTACCCCGGAACTTTGTGTGTTTGAACCGGAGGAACCAGGGTCTAAATTTAGTTCAGGGTAGTTAATATCCCCCTGAAGAGCTCCTGCTTGGGGGGGGGTTAGTACTTTTCAAAGGTCCTGGGACTTTTGAGCTGAACGTAACAGTGTTTATGGAGTTCACACAGTTGTTGAAACACAGAGGGAGTTCCTGGGAATGCAAACTAGTTTAGCTTTTTATTAAGATTTCAAAATATTATTCAATAAAAATGGTTTTCTCCATACGTCACTGGCCTGATTTGCACAATATACCCGGGACCCACGGTGGAAACGCAGACAACAATGGGGGCACAGGAACCTTTTAGTTCCAGGGAAAGTAGCTCTGGGGGCTAAAAGACCCCGGAACTCTTGGTTGAAATGCACCTTTTAGGTACGATGAGCAGGCCTGCATGTTAGGAGCGTAGTGTTCTAGAGGGGTAATAGGGAACTCTGAGCTCTTATCCAAACCCCTTCACTACATAAGGAGTATGAAACTGAAATTACACAGTGGAATTAAGGGTAATGAAAAATCTGATGAAAAGTATAGTTTCATGCTGAGTTCTTTATTATTTGATTAGATATTACATTTTCAAACATTGTTTAAACACAAGTATAATCCTCCATGATTCATAGTGCAGTGTCATCGTTCCCTTATCAAGTTCCTTGTAGTATCCCTTCCTCATTAAGAAACACACAGTTTTAGTACATCATGAGTTATACATGAGACTTCATGTATAAAAAGGAGGTATACATTAAAAGCAATGATTTTTATTAGCTAGTAAGTCACTCTTTGCAAAAATGTTCAACCCACTTAGCACCAAACATGTTGATAAATCTGAGTTGAAGCTCTGAGGCTGTAAACGACAAAGTTATTCAGGGAATGTATTTTTTAGGCAGACTCTAGAATGGTGCCAACTTTTCTGGCCCAGATTTACTGTGACTCAGTCCGCTCACGGTAACAAGTGTGACAGTGGTGACAGTAAGTGAGGACAGAGATCAGACAAACTGAGATTTACCAACATTAAGTCTATCAGGCGGGCAGAGTCACCTTCACAGTGAGACCAGTGAGTGACAGAAGGAAGAAAGCTGCTGCTGTCACACTCTGCAGATGACCTGCACAGTTTAAGGATGGATTCACAATTTTCAAGTTCATCTCGATATAAAAAAAATCCTTTCAGCATGAAAATTAAGTATTTTCAGTCACTGTAGTAGATTCTCCTCCTGTGGTAAATGGCATTAAGAGTTGCAGGACCTCATAAGAAGGTCAGTGGATGTTTATTTTTTTCCCACCATCTGCAGTAACTCAAAGAAGAGAGACCGTAAATATTTGAAAGACACATGCCTTTCGGGACATATTTCATGCTTAATTTTGGCTTTGGCTGAACTTTAAAGCTCACTTCTCTAACAGCATGAGGACTGTTGATTTCAATCCCTATTATATAATGCTGGAATTACATTAGGGAGTCACTGTTGAAAAGCCAAAATTGACATGGAGGAACAAAAACAGCAACTGATAATAGAAAAAAAAAAGCTCAGGTATGTAACTAGAGTTTCAAAACAGCTCTGAATTAACCTTCATTTCTCCATCCTGCACTTAATCTTCATTTTCAGGTCATTTGAATAGAAATATAGATCAATTGATACATATTAATTTGCATTGTGAATCATTAAATTAAGAAAATAAGTCCATACTCAACAATTCATAAAAAAAAAAGAAAAAAGGCACTTGTGGTTTTTTGTCATCTCAAAGTGCATCAAATGAGAGAAATGTTTCCTGGCGTCTTGGCTCCACCTGCTGGACACAATGTGCCACTGCACTCAGTTTTTCTTCCAGCTTCATATGTTAGAGCTTGTTTGGCCTATTCCAGTGAGTCTATAATTCAGTAACTTTTAGTGGAGGCAGTAAAAAAATTAAGACAGACAGGAAAAATCATCATTCAAATCCCAACTCAAAACCCACCTTTTCAAATTAGCATATTCCCTTTAACTGAACCCTGTGCACTTCACTAGTTTTTTTTATTTTTATTTTTATTTTATATTATTACTTAGTCTGTTTGTTTTAATGATGTTTTAATGATGAATGTTTTTTATTTTATTCCCTGTAAGCTGACCTTGGGTGACTTGAAAGACACCACCAAATAAAATGTATTATTATTATTATAATAAAAAGTATTTTAAAATGTCTGTTGTTAGCGTTACCTTAAAAACTATCACTATTATTACTATACATGACATTTCTATTTTAGTCCCTTTGGTTTCAGATTAGTGTGGCAGAACTGTTCAGATGTTATAAAGTCATAAATGATCATACTTTAACAAAAACAAATCGTGGTTATGTTGGACTAAGAGTTGGCCTTGATACATCCTACTCTGGCTCCTTCATGAGTACCCACACCTCATTCTTACGGTTGGTCAGTTTGAAGGGACTGTCGTACCCACATACGTAGAAAGGATGGTCAACATGCGGCACTCCGTCTCTCTGCAGGCTCTCCAGAAGTTTGAGGAGCTCTTGGCGCTTCATGTTCTCATTGGAGAACCCACCGTAACTCCTGGGAGAAGGATCAAGAGAAGGTTTTTGTTCTGTATACTAGTGATATAAAGTCTGTTCTTTACAGTGGCCCTGAAGGACAAAACACTATTACAAAGTTGGAGACAATTTTACAAACTATGGAACACTTTCACCGTTAAGTCTGACTCCGTTTAGCCTGAGGCTGTGGTCTGAAGCCGTTTTATCTGAATTCTGACACATGATGAAGGTTTTGCGGAGACATGATGCTTTTTCATCTGAGGTCTGACACCTCTCTCTGAGACCCGAGGATGTCCTAATATGTTAACCATGTCGCTCTGTTTGGTTTCTCTCCATCAAAACAAAGTAAATGACCCCTCATTCGATCACTTCCGGATCACTTTCGGTATTTGGTACATTCCCTTCCCATAAAAATGAAATGTTAATTTGTTTCAGAAATGGTCAAAGTGATGTTCTGGAGCTGTCCCTCTCTAAATGCGTTCTGAGGTATTCGGAACGTTGACTATTGTAACTGGGGTAAGACTGGTCCCTAATGCTTGTACTGTTTTGTTTGGTGTGTCTCCTCCTCTATCTGTTCTTTCTCCAGCCAAGAAGGACATTTTAGCCTTTATGGCTTTGCTGGCCAGAAGGCTGATATTGTTGAATTGGAAGTCCTCTGCCCTAGCTACTCATTCGAACTGGATTAAGAGTGTACTTTATTTTCTTAAACTTGAAAAGATTAGGCTGACCCTGAGTGGCAAAGCTCACATCTTTAAAAAAATCTGGGACCCTTTCTTATCCCATGTTGAGAGCTCAGCTTGCTGTGTGTCTTTAGACTGAGCATCACCATGGTGTGTCTTACTATGTTAAGATTATTGCTTTCATCTGTTTATCTTTATTATACTTGCTTTTTGTCTTATGTTTTCCATTTTTGGAATTCTATATAGTTAATCTGGAGGGAGTATGCGTCGGGGTGGGGGGGTTATTTGTTGTTTTGTATTTCATATGTCATCTGTGTGTTTCTTTGTTCCAAAAAACAGGAAAATGTACCAACCTCTAATTTTGGATGTGACTGTTTTTCTCTGTTAAAATCAATAAGCAAATAAAAAAATAATAAAAAAGAAATGTTAAAAGTGTTTCATCTTTTGTAAATTTGTTTCCTTAAATGTAAATTTGTTTTGACCTTGGTAAAAGTGTTTTGCTGATGTAATTTTTGTTTTATAAAATGTGAAAATGTGTTCCAAAATGTAAATTTGTCTCCAACTTTGTAAAATTTTTCATCTTTGGACATTTGTTTTGTCCTTCAGGGCCACCATAGCTCTTCATGGGTGTAATACAGGAGGTACAGTAAAGGTCGTACTCCTACCTGACATAAGCTGTGAACTCTTTCCTGGGCTCCACGAACACGTCAGCGTCGCCCGGCTCAGGTGGATTTTCCTGATGCTCTTCTGGGATGTAGAAGGAGACGGTGAACTGAGATTCACATGCAGGGCCGGCTCCGGGGTCCACACGGCACGACACAGGAGCTGTCATCTCCACTTTCACCTCTGAGGAACAAAAAAAAAGACATGTAAGAAAATATTTGATGGCCACAAAACTTAGATATGCAATAAACTTTTGTAAGATGGGCAGATAATAAATTCTCCAAACAAGCCGCCATTAAGGACACTCAGTACACAGTGATACTGTGACAGATGGTGGACATATAACTATAATGTGCAGCAGATGCAGAGGATTAAACAGCAGGTTTAAATATCACATGCTCCCTACACTGCAGACCTCAGGAGTCAACAGCACAAACAATATATTCTCTCATAAATAATGCTGCTGTAAACTGCTGAGTAAGACAAAGACAGTGTCGCTGCAACAAACTGCTGAGCAAGAACTAAAGTGTTCCCCACTCTTTGCATGTATTCATCAACTCTCTTCTGTTCTCACCAAAGACATCCATAATTTAATTCCCTGCAATATGCACATTAACTCAACTTCAGTTTGTTATCAAGTTTAATAGTTTTCTTATACAATGCTACTAAATCAAAGCCTCAAAAACAAGCCTTTCTCACCTGAAAAACATACAGAAGAAATTATGCAAATGAGGAACAGAATTTTTGTTAAAACTCACTATCTTTATTGTTGCCTTGAATGTAGCTGAAGAGTCTACGGAAACCTGTGCTCAAGGATTCATCCATCTTCATCCCGCTCAGAGTAGTGCTCACCCACTTGGTGGCATGGTAGGTGCGGATCTCATAGTCCTGTCCCTGCAGAACATACACACACTCGCTCTGAATGTAACTAAATAATTAATGTTATTAAAAATAAAATATTATATATATATATTATACATATATGTATAACATTTTATTTATTATTTATTATTATTTATTGACTCTGTGGTGGCATCAGCCATCTTCTTTGGAGTGGTCTGCTAGGGAAGCAGCATCTCTGCTGCTGACAGGAAGAAGCTGAACAGACTGGTGAAGAGGGCCAGCTCTGTCCTGGGCTGCCCACTGGACCCTGTGGAGGTGGTGGCTGACAGGAGGATGATAGCAAAGCTATCTTCTGGACAACACGTCACACCCCCTCCAGGAGACCATAACAACACTAAGTAGCTCGTTCAGTAACAGACTTCATCGTCTCACGGAGAGATATCGCAGGTCTTTTCTTCCTGCAGTGGTCACAGTCTATAACCATATATATATATAAATATACCGTGTATAGATGTATATATATAAATATACCATGTATATATATATATAAATATACCGTGTATAGATATAGATATATATATACTATATATATATAAATACACACACACACACACACACATATATATATATATATATATATATATATATATATATATATATATATATATAATTTATTTACTTCCATGAAATACCCATGTTACACTGCTCAGATACATTAATGTATAGTTTTTTTAAAGATCTATTTTTTGTTGTACATATGAAGTTCTTAACACTAATAAAGATACCATGGTGTTAACATGAAAGAGGTCACACATTTTAAATACTGATAGACTGTCATAGTAATTATTATTCAATGTGCATTTGTTTGGTTTTATTATCACCTTGCTCATTATCTGCGATACATTTTGAATTGTACTGAACTGTGCCCCCATTGTTGTCTGTGTTTCGACCGCGGGCTGAACTCCCAGCTGGATTGTGCAAATCAGGCCAGTGACGAATGGAGATAAAAAATTTGATTAAATAATATTTTGGAATCTTAATAAAAAACTAAACTAGTATGCATTCCCAGGAACTCCCTCTGTGTTTCAACAACTGTGTAAACTCCACAAACACTGTTACGTTCAACAGAAAGTCCCAGGACCATTGAAAAGTAATACCCCCCAATTAGGGGCTTGGGAGATTATCTATCCCTGAACTAAATTTAGACCCTGATTCCTCTGGTAGAAACGCATGTACTTCAGGGCAGAAGTCCATAGTTCCGGGGTAAAGTTCCTGCGGTTGAAAATAATGCCTTAAGTAACTTCATAAAATACATCATAAATGGTGAATTAATTTTCCTGACCTCAGACTTTTCTATCAATACATATCAACCGTCCAACATATTATTTAAGGACATTAAAACACAGACTTTAAGTAATGTTTAACAAATAACAGCATTTTAAAGGAGGAATCATTTAAATTATGGCATTTCTGCCTAGTATCAAACTTCAGGGCACCAATGTAACTTCTTCCTCTAACATCTGTTTACCCATAGAAGGCTGACACTGTCAGGTCAGGTTGAGATTTATTAGATTTTTTTTTTTTTTTACAAGGTAATCTGGGAAAACATTTACCTGTTTCTCTGCTGGAGTGAATTTCGGGTTCTGCAGTCCACTGGAGAACAGAACTTGCCCCACAGCTTTGAGCATGTCTGATCCGAAGATGGAAAGTGTATCTCTAAAAGAATGACATAATCAAACACAGACGTTTCATAACCCATGCATTATTACGTCCCATTTGCAGTTAGACAATGTAAAATCCCATGCTATTTTATAACCTGTTACATCAGGTCACATGAGAGTAGTCAAACGAGTCTCAGCGTGTTAAACAACTCATGAAATACACATGAAAAAGTCAATACTTTATATCTGTTTCACTTATTCTTTCCCATATAATTTAAAAATGGTCTTTGAACTATCTTTTCATCTTTAAGGTTTGAGATTCAACACAAAGACTCGAAGAGAGAGACTTTATTACCTGTAATACGGGCGCGTTCAGTCCCTGCTGTCAGACAGAGCAGTGCGTTTGTTTTCATAACATCGCTTCCGGTTATTTGATAGTGCAATCTGATTGGCTGAGCGACTGTACTTTCAAAATAAGAGAACAGACTCTTAACTCTTAGCTATACTTCACTCTTGCTTCGACTTTTTCATGATTTTTATATTGAGTGGTTCATCGCAGTGCTATTCTGAACTATTTACCCAGGAGTGAGTGGATTCGCTGGCTGATGACTGCATAAAAGTCTACAGTGCTATTTTATTTTGAAGGGCTATCACTAAACAAGTGAAGTGTAGCTGCTCCAGCTGCAGACAGCCTACTATTGTTACTCTCCCCCAAACTATGATCTAAACAAGTTCGTTGTATCACCCCAACCCCGCATGCTCTGGGTTTGGTGGAGGTTTCTCTTTTCTTTTTTTGACACCAGATAGAAAACTGCAAGTGCTTTGAATGCAGAGAGGCAGATTAGAATGTAATAGAATGCCTTTATTGATAAGAGATTCTTTTACTCGTCCCACAACGGGAAAATTCAAGTGTCACAGTAACAGAGTAGACAATGCAAAAAAATAAATAAAAAGCAAACAAGAGCCTATAATGTAACAATTATTAAAAAGTTATTAGCAATTACAATTTAAATTGAAGAGGTAAAAAATAAGCATATCTTACACACACATACACACACACACACACACACACACACACACACACACACACACACATATATATATAGAAATTATTGGTTATAGAGTCTGACCACAGCAGGAAGAAAAGACTTTCATTGCAACAAGTACAACGAAATTGAAAGGTGTAGTCCTCATTAGGTGCCATTTAAAAGAGACAAAAACAATCAAGGTATGAAAAGTAATAAATACAGGAATAAGAAAAAAACACTGTCATACACACACAACATACAAATCAAATGACTGAGTAGCAAAGTTCACACTTGAGAGTGAATTTATTTCCCAGTCTTATTATTGCATAGTTTATGTTATTATTGCACTTGTGTATTTCACTTGATTATATTGCAAAGCCCCTATTAAAAAATGCCCATACTCAGTGTTGAGAGCAGTAATGGCTCTAAGACATTTAAGTAATAAAAGCTGGGCGCTATGTACATTTCAAATTGGTATTTTTTATTATCGTGATGTATTGAAATGTTAACAAGTTAATTTGATTATTTATTGATTATTTCATTTTTAATTTATCATGTTAATATTCTTAATCCATCTTTTTCTATTTTCTCTGAAGTGATTTTTCCTTCTTGAAACCTTTTTTATTGTCCTTTAATGCCATTTAAAGACAAACCATCTATAGCAATGATTTATTGGTCAACTGTTTCATCACTTATTCTGTTGAATTTGCATTTTTCTGTTAACATTTTTCATTGCATTTTGTAAATTGGCATTGTTAGAGTTTTCTACACTTAAAGGGTGTATTCTGTCATCCTCTTGTTTGTTTGTTAAATAACTTTGTAAACCTTGTAAAAACTGTAAAGTTTTTATTATTATCATCATTATTACACATCTGACTGTCAAAAAATTAACTTAATGACCTTTGACAGTTTTCTTTGTTATGCAGATATATGTCTGATATATAAAACTAATTCATGATCAGGCCCCACCACCACTTAAACAATGTGTGTTACTCCGCAGGAACAATCTCAGGAAGACCAGGGCATCAGCAAGAGGAGACTGTTCAGGTAAAATTAGGAAGACTGCATTTGATCCTCTGAATGCATCAAACTATTACTAAATGTGTTATTAGTGATGGACTGTTGTTGAGTATGTATTGTTTTAAACCCTGGCTTGACAGTTTCTGTTTTGCATGGCCCCTGTCAATGTACAGGAAAAAAGAAGCAGAGATGAGGTAGCACTTTGTCCACAAAGGGGCACCAAAGTCTACACAATCTAACAGCTCCCCAGCTTTTAGCATTTTTAAAATTATACAATATATTTAGGCATTATTACTGCCCCCTGTCAAAGTCTAATCTCATATTTATGTTCACATGGAGTATTTCTATTAACATTTCTCTTTCATGAATTTTTACAACGTATACGACTTACAGTAAAGCTGGGGATCCAGTTCAGCAGCTCTGTATGGTTTTCATGTATGTTGTGCAGCTTCACAGTTTCATGAAATCACTAACAACGACGACAAGATAAATCAATCTCCACCACGCTGTTAAAAATATTTCTTGGAAGAGCATCTCCCGTTTATTTACTACCTTATCATTATTTACATCAAAGGGGTTGAAACCTCACTTTACAAGAGAAAAGTTTGCAGTGCTTCAGAAACACACCTTCAAGATGATATGAGGCACAATCACAGAGTGGTGTCAGAGGAGAACAAAAACAAAAGCCCAACAGGAAGCTTTGAAATCTCAAACACACACAAACAATCTCACAAACATGATGAATTTCTTTTTTTTATAAATGCTGCTACATCTGTTACCGGTTTAAAAGCTGCAGTGATGTTGAGGATAAGCTCTACAGTTGATTAAAATGTCAGTTTTGTTTCAGCTTCAGCGACAGTTTGAATAAGAGTGTGTGTAAACAGATTATGGTTTCTTTGGAGACGAGGAGAGGAGCAGCCGTATACCAAGCAGGTGTAGAGCAAGGCAAGCAAAGTTTTTACAGACAGGGATGCATAGTTTAACATTTGTAACTATGTAATGTAGCATGATCCAAACTGCAGAAGCATTTCCTAAATATGCACTCTCTCTCTCACACACAGGCATTCTATGGCTACAAGGAACTGTAAAAAAAAAATTACCTACAGGGTCATGCAATCTAATCCAGGGACTACAGCAGCTTATTGTCCCCACACTGCTCTGAGGTGAGCACAGGGCAGTGGAAAAGGTAGAGAGACAGTACAAATCCCACCCACAGCTGCTGTTTGCTCCCCTGAGCACCAGAGCTACAGCTACAACCTGATTATAATTTCTTTCAGCGGAATAATTGAGAGGAAAACCGCTCTAAAATGTTCAAAGATCAGTTTAATATTCAACTGGAAATAAAAAAAAGGGATGGGGGGTGTACGGTCTATCAATTCCTCTTTCACCGTCACATTTGAAACCAAGTAAGGCGTTGTATGATACACTTTCAAGGCTCTGTATCCTCCATAAGTTAGTGCATTCTGAGTTCAGGTATGGCTCTGGTGCAGCTCTGGGTCTCTGGTAGCGTTTTAGGGTTGGTAGTTCTGGTGGACGAAGGACAGGACATCATCTTTGGACAGTTTCTCAGGATCCATCCGAGTCTGCGAATCATGAACGATGACGCCATCCACCCAGGCCCAGAAGAGCCGCTCTGAGTGGCAAACCCTGAGGACGAAGACAGAAAATGTTCAATACACCAGTGTTAATTTTGGCAGCTATTTTAGATTTAGTCTTAGTCTTTAGATGAAAATGCCTGTTAGTTTTAGTCACATTTTAGTCTTTTCAGCCCTTTATAGTTTTATTCGACGAAAACTCAAAACATTTTAGTCTTTGATATTTTCCGGAACATCTTCACTCTTTAAATATTTCATTTAGTCGATCAGATATTGGTAACTGGGTTATACCAAGTGTTAAAATTGTCAACACTCCTTTAACACTTTTGCTTGTGTAATATCTCAAGTTAAATAATTCAGCCTGGCCCTGCTAAAAAGTCAAAAGAAAACGTTCTTGATGTGACCACTGTGACTGTATTTTGATTCTCTTGACTCACAGAAAAATGCCATGAAAGGTTTGTATTGCACATTTACGGCGGTCCCTGAATGTACCTGCAGTGACAGGCGCACTGGACAGACAGTCAGTTCACGGCAGTCTGAAATGCATCTGCATCTTTGATGACTAGGAGTTGATCAAAACTTACTAAATGTGTCTGATGTATCACCAAACTGGATTAAATCAAGCTGTAGACGCGGAGCTTTTTACAGTAATGGCGGCAAAAATATCAAACATCAAATATTAAACAGAAGTCCCCCAGTTGTGTCTTTGTTACTAGCGCATCTCAAATTTTAGACTTTTTAACAAATTTTTCTCAAATTTTACTTTTTTCTCACTATAATGTTTTTTTTTCAAGATTGTAATTTTAAGGCCAATTTTTCACTTTCTTTTTACTGGTGAAAAATGGGCTCAACAATGTTTCCGCTCTGATTCCCAGAAAGAAATGTCTTTAGTCCTTCTCTTATTTATAAAAGAATTATGAGCTAGCCTTTTTTGATCAGCTGTCATGAAATGTTGAACTTTTAACTTAATGTTTTGTACAGTAAAATTAGAGCTTTTGTTACATGTCTCTAAAAGGATATATAGAATCTCAAAGTCACAGTTTTTGTCTATTTTTATACCTGAATAAGCTCAAAATATTTTAAAGTAGGAAATGTTCCTCATATGCCTTTCAGTAAATGTCAATCAAACACCTTCTAACTGCACATTTGCATTTGTTGTTACGAGGGTAAAAATCCTCAATGAAGATGAGACAGATGCATGGAGGTGAGGAGAGCTGGTTCATAAAGCACACCTGCTGCAGGTAGAGACCAAGCGAACACTGCACCCCTCAGATTGTAACTCAGCCTGTCACAGGAACGCATCACTTTTATTTCTAAAGATTCGACGCACAGCGGGGAAAACATGGTTTTGATTGTCCAATGGTCGTCTCGTCATCGTTTCGTTAACAAAATCAAAAACATATTTTCGTCTTAGTTTTTATTATCAGTGATGCACTTTAGCTCACCATAGTCTCGTTTTCGTCATGAAAAAATGAGTCGCTGACGAACATTTATCATCATAATTTTGTTAACGAAATTAAAACACTGCAATACACGTCTTATTACTATGTTATAAACTAACCTCCCATGTCTGTTTAGATTAGACTCTTTATTCATGAACCATGAATCAAACATGAGAACAGCACTTACTGGAAGGGGGCGGCAGAGCTCGGTGGCATTTCATAGGTCGACTCCTTGGTGGTCTTGTTGTAGAAGAACTTCATCTTGGAGTTTTTACTGTACGCCATCGTCCATGGCTCTAATATTTTAGTAGAAATATAAAAAAGAACAGAAAGTCAATAACTCAGCCAAAAAGCTTCCACTGTCTTATCCATAGCATAGCAGCACAGACACTGGCTCATACCATTGACGGTCTTAACGATGTAAAGGCCCGTGGGGAGGAAGTGTCTGTCGTCTCTGCCCGTGTAGGACAGACGTGGGACTCCTCCTGAGCTCTTTGTCACTTTCATCTCCAGTCTGTTTAAAGAAAGGAAGATTAACATGGATTTAATTATAGTGTGGAACATAAGTGACTGAACATGTTAACGACAAAATACTAATACTGTCATACCTGACGAAGATTTTCTCCATTTCCTCCAGTCTGTAAACCTCTTTCACTCTGTTTGGGAGAGAAAAAAGAGACCTCGCATTTAAAATCCACTCCAGACATACATTGAAACTCTGGATTGAATATAACTACCTAAAAAAATCACTAATACCTTTGAATAGCTGAGATTAAATGTGATCCTTACATCTAATTCATAAGTTTTTCATTTTATTTTAAATATTCATGTTTTCACATCACACCTAAAACTAGTAGGTGATGTCACTTAATCTTGCTCTTCTGAACCCAGTTCTGATTTTCTGACGATGTATTATATTACAATTTATTACAACTGATCATTTTAGTATTATATAGTCCTTTTTACTATTCGCTATCTCTGTATACATACATATCTATTTATTCATTTACATTGTACATTGCACCTAAATTGATGATGTCGTCCTCTTATTCTGAAAACCTCTTTAATTGTGCATTTAATGCTCTTATTTACTTATCCATTTTTATTTGTTTATTTATTTATCCTTGAAAAACCTCTCAACAATGATTTACTGGTCTATTGTCCCACCCCTTCATTCTGTTTAATTGATGTGTATTCCTTTTAACCTCTTCCGTTGCATTTTGTTTTTGCATTGTTACAGTTCCTCCTCCCTGTCCAAATGTTTGCTGTTATTCAAAACCATGCTTTGTTTGTCAAAGCACTTTGTAAACATTTGTTTTTAAAGGTGCTATACAAATAAAGTTATTATTATTATTAAATTGTCTCACTGCATGCTATATATTATATTTTGTCATTTTTTATAACCCTGTAATGACCTTGTTGCCATCTGTCATAATCACATCATGTCACATGTCCTTACTGCCGGTATATTTCAAACTATTTATACCATGTGTAACATTTGTATATATCTTTACAATTGTATTCTTATTGTATTTTATTTTATATACTTTATCTAAATTCTTATATATATATATTTGTAATCTTTATTTTATTTTCACTTTATTTACATTATTATTTTATTAATCTTTTCTTTTTTTACTTTATTCAAATGACCAGTTATTTCTCTTTTTTTAAAATATTATTCTTATTTTATTAACCCTATTTATTTTTACTTTATTTAAATTATTAGTTATTTATCTTTTTTATTTATTGAAATTATTACTCTTTTTTTTCTTACACTTTTTTTGTTCTTTAATTGTGCTCTTCTATTCTCATACTACTCTTGCTACTATGTCTGTGTTACTGCAACAACCGAATTTCCCCCGGGGATCAATAAAGTATTATCTTATCAAAATTGAACTCAACTTAACTTCAAAGACATCTGTCAGAATCAGAGGTACCATATGAGGCTCAATGTTAACATGTCATGCACATTTTTTAATGTCTTACTATGAAGTAAAACAAGTATATCTACTGTATCTAGTAAGTATATTCAGTCCACTTTCCACTGTATTAGTTAAGATTTCTGCACACAAAGTATAAAAGCAGCATTCAAAACAGTTAGCATCATCTGTATAAACACCTGATAGGGTTCATGTCTGGTCTGCTGGGTTTGGCCACAGCCTTCACAAACTTCTCAGCCATGTAGATCCTGGAGAAACAATGCACATAATGAGTAGACAAAGGAAGAAAAGGATCATTTAGTTATAGAAATGTAATGATGTATTCTTTATAAAAACATAAAGGGGTGTGACCTTGTCCTACCTTTGGTTAAAGTGTTTGTCTCTCACATCAGTTCCGTTCAGAATCAGAGCATCCATCACATGAACTGCATTGATTCTGCGCTGAGCTTTCCCCTGAGGACAAAACACAGTATCAATACATGTGGAACAAGAAACATGAGCAGCAAACTGCTTCTGTGTTCAGGCATATTCACACCAAAGTCGACACAATGTAAGTTAAAATCATCTCAGTGAGAAAAAGTGTTATCATTTCATCATTTAGATAAATGGAGCCAAGTTTAAAGAGGTCTGGAATCTGTCCCTTGTTTCATGTGTTCAGCCCTTCCTCTCACCTCGCCCTTCAGCTCTTGGACGATCTCCACACTAAGGAGTGTATCTCTTGGCAGCTCAAGCTTGAAATTCTCCAGTTTTCTCCAGCGCAAAGGCATCCTCCCATCCCATGTGTAGATCTGAGACTTCTACACGAGCCAGGGGGAAATTGGAGAAAAATTATAGAGATTCAAACCAGTTGATAAAAAACTCCAGACTTTCTTGTCAGGTCAATTTTTAAAAAACTTTTTGAGAAGGAAACGAGACAATCTCACAATAAAAACATGATTAAAACAGCAGAGATTAAATATATTAGCATGGACATATAACTATATTGATTATGCAAAGATAAAAGCTGTTACCTCAAACCTCAAAGAAGTATTAATCCTACTCTATCCAAAGTACATATTGTGTGAGAGGCTGCTATAAGGCAAGACATCTCTCTTCAGACTCACCCCCAGCGATAAGAGGAAAATCTGCTCTCCTCCTCCCACGATGCACCTGTGGTCGAGGATGTGGCGCAACTTCTCGAGCGTGGTGGAGTTGAGAAGCGTGAGCTTATACTGGAACGACTCCACATCTGGATTCTGAGGTGCAACAGATGTTCAAAGAGGCAGAGAGTCAGTGATGTAGACAGTAAACAACATTTTGATTTGATCTCTGTTTTCCCTGAGGGTAACCACTGACCTTAAGCAGCTCATAGAATTTACTCTTTGCATCTGAGGAGGCCGGAGTGACTCTGGCCTTGTCTGGGACCTGAAAATGAACATAAAATGTATTTTGGGATGGCATCACAATAAAAAAACAAACTCAACTTTGTGACTCCGGCAACTCCTACTTCAACTTTGTGCATGCATCAGATTGTTAACTCACCCCCCATAGTTTCAGACACTCCTTCCTAATGTCTGCTTGCCTCGTCTCTGAGAGTGTCCTTGAGTGACAAAAACAGCGTAATGTCATATAAACGCCACCGCACACAGCAGAGATCAGTGCAGTCAGCAAGGTTACTCACGGGTCGACCACAAAGGCATGAATTTTGGCCAAGGCCTTGATCTGGACCGCACACAGGCTGCAGAGAGAGTTCAAACATCCTCCATCACTCACTCAGTTTTAGAGAGAAGATTTAGGTTTTCTGCGATTGCTGTATTTCTCTACCTCTCATTGGAGTTGATCATAAACTGGTAGAAGTCTGTGTCCTCTTTGATGATGCTGAGGGGAACCACATCTGTGACGTCAGTGTCTGTGTTCTTCAGTTGGTTCAGTTTCAGGTTGACTCTGAACATGTATTCCCTGACGGCTTCTGAGCCAGGCTTCAGACTGCGGCACACGATGTACCTGCAGGACGAGGATAACAGAGGTCATGTTACTTTTACTGGTTGCATGTTTTAGAACAAAGAATGTTAAAGACATTCACACAGATCTTATTAGAGTACATATACATAAATAAAGTCCCTTTCACACATGCAGTGCACTCCTGAAAGTTTGTCAAGATGGGGTGCATGTGTGAACAA
The DNA here is from genome assembly GCF_009762535.1 of Notolabrus celidotus. Lineage (NCBI taxonomy): Eukaryota > Metazoa > Chordata > Actinopteri > Labriformes > Labridae > Notolabrus > Notolabrus celidotus. Next base: position 14,176,676 of record NC_048284.1, on the reverse strand, counting down.
AGAAGCCAAATCCATCAAGCTGTCTTTATTCAGACTTTTTTCTGCAGGCCATGCTAGTAAAAAGTCTTCTAGATATTGTGATTAAATGTGTGCATGGATCATGTAATAGTCTTGAATGTTATCTCGAAGCCACCAGGGATTCATGTGTGAAAGGGGCTACAGGAACACAGACACAACCCCACCTCTCAGAGTTGGCCGGCCTGCTGGTGACAGGTTTGAAGAGCGAGATCCTGTCGAAGCAGAGGTAGAGCAGGTACACCAACCCCACACTGAAGGGAGTGAAGAGGTCAAAGGTCTTACAGACAAAGTGACCACCTGGAGGAGATAGAGAGAGTCTCAGAACAAGTGCATGTATTGCGTGACTCATCCATCTATGCACATGTAAACACACACCTGTCCTGAGTGTAGAGAGGGCAGTGAGGAACTGACAGAGCAGCAGCTGTTTGCTCAGGATCTCCTGGATGTTTTCCTGTCCTTCCACAGAGAAACCCTGCAGGAGAGAGAGAGTCATCAAAGACTGAAAATCTCACTTGAAGCTTTGGTAGCAGAGATGTGACTTTTTATGTGATTCGTAAATGTAAGAATTTTGAAATATTATGTTAGAAACTTTCTTACCCCATCTGCCATGAGAAGGTGCAATCCTCTTTTCTCTGTGCTCTCCAGGACAAAGTTCCTGAAAGCGGTCATGTTTTCTGGCCGAGTGATGTCTCCGTCCCCGTCCACGCCTCCCTCCCCTGGGACACACAGAGGTCAAGCTTTCAGCGAATCATTCATCACCTGAGACACGACCTGACTTTCTGTCCTCCCCCTCCTGAGAGCGGCATGCAGGTTTTTTGCGCGTACCGTAATAAGGCTCAAACAGCTCGCTTGGTGCTGCATAAAAATCTTCCAGTTTGAAGTCACAGGGTCCTTTCAGCGTCATGCCAAAGCCTTTAGCATGCCAGCGCCTCCTCCACAGGATGTACTCTGAAAAGCCTCCAGGCCCTGCACAGACGTCACCGAAGTACAGAAGCTCACCGTCACGGTCCCTTGTCGCTGGTTTCTGCATTATGAGAGTTTGTTGTTTCAGTATGTGTTTATATGGGCCTGTGTAGCAGTGCATCATGGAGCAGGAGGAACTTGATCTAACTCACCCCTTGTGAATCCTTTGGGTTGGTAAACATGGAGTCAAAGCAGTGGTCAATGTTTGCCATTTTCATAGCTGCTCTAAAAACAGGAAAGAAACAATATTTGTAACATGAACATCAACATCTTTTAAATGTGCAACAAAAGTTAAGGTCAATAAAACCTTAAACAATATATATATATCAATGTGATCACACAACAATCTGAGGACCCAGAGTTTAATCTACACACTGACCTGTTGAGGAAGATCCCTCCTCTGATGGTCTCATAGGGGTTGGATCGTGTCCGTGCTCTCCTCATCTCCTCACTCTCCAGGTTATCAAACACCGTCTGAAAATCAAACAGACACATGGGTGTCACAAGTTGACAGTCTTCAGTTTTATGATACGAGTCAAATCCAGCAGGGATGTCAAGTCAAAGAGCTTCACACACATAAGAGATGACTGATATCTATATTTACTGCAACATGGTGAGGAAGCAGGGTTCACTAATGCCTTATCTGAGAATTGAAATAAAATAATAGTTATTTAAATTTTGAGTTCAATCCAGTTTTAGAGAATCGTGAGTGAATCATATCATCCCTACCATATAATGTCAATAACAAGACGCCTAAATGAAAGGGTTAAAACTTCTGACTGCTCGAACAGTTTACATACTAAATAATGTCAATATCATAAATGAAATATTAAATCTGATATTTGATGTTTATGTGTTGTATGCAAAAGAGATTTCAAAGAAACATAAGTTATAGCTCACCTTGCACCTTAAAACAGTGTGCAGGAGGTCTACAGTACAAAACTCTGTCTCGTCCTCAATCTTCAGTTTTCTCTGTAGGCGGTCAAAAAACAGTGATCAGTTTATAAACGAGGCAAAAGACTAACTGATAACTGTGTATTGTATATTTCAAAATGAGTGTTTTCTGCGTATTTACCCGTCCCAGAATCATCCAGTCCCTTAGCTCATCTGAATCCGGAGTTTCTGTGGTGCATTCTGGGAACCAGTCCACTTTTTCTACAGCACTTGGCTGGACAGACAAATAGGAAAAGACAAACAGAGTGGAGGAAAAGATACGAAAAGGGGCAATTATGGATCACTACGATGGATGCATATGAAAATAACATGTTAAAGGGATATCCAGTTTTCAGAAAACACTGAAAGTTGTAGTGCTTATTCACTGCCGTGTACCTCTGGTTCATCCCGCCAGTCCACGTTAAGCTCCCCTTGAAAACCTTGCAGCGTGAGACCGAGACCTCTTCTCCCTCGCTGAGTCGAAGCCTCCACAATCTCTTTGCGTCCTTGGCCAAATTTACCCAGACCTTCACCCTCACGGAAACCCATTTTGGCCTAACAGTTGAGAGAGCAAAATGGAGTTAGGGAGAGACAGAGGGGAAATGCTCTTCTGTTATATCTGCTGACAGTGTGTTTTTTTTATGCATTACCATGAGTTTCTGTGACACACTGTTGTACATGGAGAAATCAGAGGAGGCCTGGTTGCCATCAGCATCTTGGTCATCAAAGGATGATATGGAGGGCATGGAGAATCCGGGTCTGTGGTCATCCTGGTCGCTGAGGGAATCATTTTGGCTTGAATCTATGAGGATAAAACCAAAGACACAGTGGTACTAGACATTCAAAGACAGAGCCATAGGAGTAACACTTGATGAGTGAGCACCAACAACAAAAAGTAAGAATCTTACTTACTAGCAAGTGGCTTTTGATATTAACCACAGAAAGTAAAATGTCTGATTCTTATCCTAAATGATAGCAGGCAATGTTTTGGGGAGATATAATTTACCTTGTCTGGATAATTGTGACTCATCATCTGAGCTGCTGTCCTCACGCTGTCTTTTTATCCCAAGCTGTGACGCTGGAGCCTCGATTCTTCTCTTCATCCTGGCTGTAACAGAGCAGAGGATGATGAGAATGAAACGCTCTCTCATGGATTGAGTACAAAAGATAAATGTTACCATTCGATGCATTGTAAAGCTAGTTTACACATGCAGTCCCTTGGCAAGTCTCAATTAAAACATCACATTGTTATAAGACCTCATTAACACAGAGCAGTACGTTAAAAACACACACACACACAAACAACAACAATATAACTATGATGAGCACGTGAGTTTGGGCAATTGACTGAATGGTGAATGGACTCATTTAAAATGTATTATCTTGAGGGATAGGGAGGCGCATTTGATGTGCTGGTTATTTATGAAGTAATGTCAAACATGCAATATCACATTAGAAATGCACCTTTTTTAAGGATGCATTTCACTTTAGGTTTGAATAAGCATGTCCTTTCAATGTGAGGAAAGCTAACTAGAAGCTGCAGCTCCAATAATAATAATAATAATAATACATTTTATTTATATAGCGCTTTTCAAAAACTCAGACACTGTACAATTGTTAAAATCAATACAAGCAAAAACAAAAACAAATAACAAATAACACAGATCAAACAAAACAACACAACAGTGCAATCACAAATGAAAAGCTAACTTAAAAAGGTGAGTTTTTAAAAGAGATTTGAAAGCTGAAGGGTCAGAGCAGTTTGGGATATGGGAGGGGAGTGAGTTCCAGAGGGTGGGGGCGGCTACTGAGAAGGCTCTGTCCCCCCAGGTTCGGTGCTTGGTTCTGTAAGGTGCAAGGTAAACAATGCATGTATGTTAACCAATAGAGGTGTGAAAAAATATTGATATAGCAATATATCGCAATACTTTGGCTTCCAATATGATATCGATATTTCAACTCTTAATATCAATATTTTTGTCATAATAAAAATTCACATTTTAGCTGAGTTGGAACTAAAATACAACTTCAGTATTTCAAAAACAATAAAGTGGAAAAGTTGTTTTCAATCAAATAGTTTTGACTTAATTTGTCCTTTCAATTTTGAGTAATAATGTGTGATTTTCATATACACCATCCTTATTTTTCTTAGTTTACTGTGTAGAATATCACAATATTGTGATATATTGATATATTGTGATACTATCGTATCGTGAGGTTCTTGGCAATACTCAACCCTACTAACCAACATATGCTGATCATTTAAGAGACATTACATTACTGAAGAAGGGAGTGGTACGGCATGTGTCAGTGGCACGATGACACCAGCACAAACATTCAGCTTCTAACTCCAAAGCCTTTGCTCTACATCAAGCAACATATGCAGTGATCATTTGCCTCTTTTGTTTTTGTTATGGGATTATGGCATCAAAAACAAAGTTTGAGTTTAAACCTACGGAAGCCCTGAGTAGATATGCATTCATTTATTTAATTTACTTCACTGTAGTTGCGTTCAGATGCTTCCTCAAGGTACTGACTCAAAGCTGCTGTTGGTAATCGTGATATAAACATCAATTTGGAGAGAGATTTTGAATGTCAACACTACCCCATCCCGCCAGACTTCCACAACTTCTCGTGCTTATTACATGAAGAAGTAGTGCCGGCTTCCCAGACAATCAGGGCGACGTAGTAGGGGCCGCCACTCGAGACAGAGGATCGAAGAGTAGCTCTGATTGGTTTGTGATAACGGGAACGAAGGGGAATAGTGACATTGCTTGATACAAAGGCATTGAAAAACACAGAGATTTGGCCATAATCTCAAATTACTTCACTTACTAATGAATACCCATGGGTGTTATGACTTTTTTTCCAAACCAAGCAGAAAAAAATAATAGTTTTTTACCCCATTCCTACCAACTGCACCTTTAACATCAGATGATCACAACTTTTAGCAAAATCCCCAAACAAACACATAAAAAGGCTTCACTTCCCTCATCAGTGTGAGCATTGGCAGCATGGCATAGTCTGCCTTATTATCACTGACACCAGACACATGTTTATGTTTTATACATCACCAGAAAGTTAACCCTGAGAGAAGTACTAGTTATTATCACAGGAAACAGAGATAACGTGGGACACCTTGTTCATACTTTCAGTGGAAAGGTGTAAACTGTGGCTAGTAGAAATAACATGTACCATAGGCGATGTCTTTGCAAATGATTATGAAACAATCTGTAAATCTGCATCAAATACAAACTGTTACCTTTGTGTTTATGTTGTAGTTAGCAACCCAAAGCTACCAAAGTTAGACAAAGTCAGCCCATGCCACAATCCGTGGTACACTTCACGAGGAAAAACACAACTAGACTGAGCAGGCTCGGCTGGTTAGTGTCAGTGGAGGTGTTTTCGGTGTTTTCAGTGAAACGAAACTGCGCAGCTGTAGCAGCCGTAGAGCGGTTAGCTCGCTGAGTTAGCCCGCTTGATTTTTTTACCAGCTCTGAGGATAAACTGCACTCTTCTGTGATGAGACAGTCGCGACTACACGTTAACTCCACATATACTTCGGGATGTCTTAGCTGGAAGAAATGTGCGTGGAATCTTCTGAGATAAACACACTATTTTCTGAAGTTTGCATTAGCCCGCGTCCTGTTTTCGATAGATTCCAAGGGTCCTTTGTTTTCTGACGGCATGTCGTAATGACGCACAAGACGGAAGGCCTGTCTCTTCAAGTGCCTGCGTGGTTTCTTTGTTTTCATTTTACATCACATTTTCTTCTTTCATGTTATATTTTACACAGTGGTGGACCAAGTACACAGCTTCAATACTGAAGTCAAAGTATAGATCCTCCTGGTCAAATATTACTCCAATACAAGTGAAAGTTGCTCTGTCAAATTATTACTTGAGTTAAAGTACTGGAGTACTTGCTTTTAAAAATACTTAAAGGCACTATGAGGAGTTTTTCACCAGCTGAGAAACAGACTGAAACCAACACTGATGCCTCTTTATGACCTTCAAAAGCAAACAAAACCATAAACAACAACTCTGATACCTCCTCTTTTGTGATTTTTAATGCCTTAAAGCTGGGGTTGGTAGTCAGATTTAGATACACTTTTTATTATACTGGTTAAAACTATCTTTATGTCCCGATGGCAATCAATACATAATGTGTTCCTAATAAAGAGTGAAAAAAAGCGGCTATCTACAGCCGGAGTAAACCTGGGAAAACACCAACCAATCAACGTTTTTGGGTCCCAAAATTTTAAACCATTCAAATCCTGTCCTGCCATTCTGCCCGCCTCCTGTGCGTACATTTCCCCGGCGTGCACTCCGTCCCTGTCCCCTGCCTCTGCTTCCCCTGACTCTATTTACTGCCCTTCTCACTCGACCTCAGGCCTGTCCCCTCTGACCCGATGAGGTGCTTTGCTCAGGACTGCATCAGAGTCTGAAAAGCTCTCGCCATGGGGGCTCTGACAAGCAAAAGAATTAATGACATTTAGTAAGTCCCACAGATAAATGTATATGTACTGTAGCTTCCGTCCGGACGCTGTAGGGATGACGAGCTGATTCGTGAACACGAAGATCTTTACTAACCGGTCACTGTGGGCCGTGATCACGCCAACCAACAAAGCAACAATCAATGTTTGAATGAATAAAAAACTTCTCCTCTTGTCTCTCCTCTCTCCAGCTCGCACACTCTACACCTCTCCTGATGCATTCACTGACAGTCAACACTGTAGGAATTAAGAACATCTACACTGAACACGTTTAACAAACAGTAGAGTTGTTACAGTATTATATGTGTTATAACTTTTCTCCTGATATCATGTCACCGGTACAACTGGATAATGCTAGCATGACAGTTGTGAGTACTAACAGCAGCCATGTTTGTTTGTGTTTTTAACTTTCACTATGATAATGTTTTGGTGAGGACCGGTTTTGAATCAGTCACCATCATATGGACGAGAATCAGTGGCGCTTGTGCATGTGAGTGGGGGCGTTGTTTTGGAGGAGCTCAGCTTTAAACCACTCAGAGGGGGTAGGTGTCAGACTACATGATTGACATATTGCTTTAGAAACATCCTTTTATGGCTGTTTTCATGGCAAATAATCACATTGAGTGATACATCTGGCTGTTAAAAGACAGCAGGGTGAGGTTTTTGTTGAAAACACTACTTTTGCATGTACAGAACAAGAGGTATCACTTTGTCCACAATGGGGTGCCAAAATTGATATAAATCTAAAGTTCGTCACAGCAGCTTTAAGTATTCAAAGTACTTTTTAAAAATCTCAAAACGTTGTATTTTCAAAATACATACATGCAGTCAGGAATACATTCTGTTACATTATGTTTATCTAGAAACCATTACTTGAAATCTCTAAAAACTATACCATGGAATAAAAACAGCAACTAAGTTACTCCAAGCACAGACAACTTAGTTTGAGATGTTAATCTGGAATGAAACAAATGTTACGTAGCTCAACACGCTTTCTCAGGTTGGACAGTGAATTTTTGTATGTTTGGGCAGAGTGGGAAACAGGGAGAACATTTCAAACGATACGTATCATTCTTCATTTCAAAAATCTCTAACACGGGCTGAAGATATGACCATGGGTGCTCAGGTGGAGAATTATCGCCATCATTACCACCTCTACATGAACTGCCTGATCTGAGTGAAATTTGCTCTGTGTTTGCTCCACTTTCAACCGTGGAGACGCACAATATACAGGTACGGCTAAACCACTGAGATAAACAGAACTACACAAACACATTTTACTGTCTTAGGGATCAGATTTCAGAAAAGAGAAGGAAATTCATGAGCTGACTTCAAAGCTAAAGTAGTGAGTAACTAGAGCATTGATAGAAATGTAGTGGAGTAAAAAGTACAATAATTGTCTTCTGAATGTAGTGGAGTAAAAGTAATAAGTTCCCCCAAAAATAATACTCAAGTAAAGTACAGGTACTCAAAAATGTACTTAAGTACAGTACTCAAGTGAATTTACTCTGTTACTGTCCACCACTATATTTTATGCCATTGATTTCAGTGTTTAATTTGCTAGAGACCTATTTAGCATATTGAGTTATGATATTAGTTCATAAAGGCATGGTTAGATGAAATGTGAAACCAGTTACAGAGGGAGCAGTGCTTTCCATCTGGATGATATGACAAGCAAGTGACTTTACTTTGCCCACATAAATCAAATACTTACAGAGTAACAACTTGCGTTTTCTAAGCTGCCTACGAGCACTTTTGATTTCTCTTTGCCCAGACAAGTGTTAGCTGGGGCTAAATAACTTAAAAATTTAATTGCGTTGTATTGTCTGGGTCTGATTACAAGATTACATTGTCCTTTAATGAGTCGTGCATGTCTGTTGCATTAGGCTAATCTGTTCTTGGCGTGTGGCCAATTGCTCCTGATCTGTTTGTCAAAACAACCATTGAGCTATTTCCAATGGCACTTTACAATGGTTTATGAAACAGGCCTTAATGCTTTACTGTTAGAAAGAAAGGCACTTATGACCTTTGTTGCTCCAGATTGCCTGCACAGTGAGTACAAATAATTTTCCACACAAGTCCTGGTGAATTATGAGCTCCATGCAAGGTAGAGTAAGTACTCTACCTAAGGGTTATTTAGTTTCAAGTAAATGCTCTTTCATAGTTGATGCTGCTTGAAACAAACTCGAAAGTGCATTGCATGCCGTCAAAGATGAGTCTGTGAAATCCTTCTTAGAAACAGTGTTAATACCCTGATTTCGTGACTCAGTAGAAATAAGAAGAAGGGAAGTCCTGGACTTTACAGCACGCTCTTTACACAGTTTTGCTTCTTGATTTATGATTAAGATCATGATGCAATTAAAAGAACACCAACATCTCTGTAGTCATCTGACCATACAATAGGTAAATAAATAAATAAATAAATTAAAAAAGTTAATAAGAATACGACTGCAGGGTATGGCAATTAAAGTTGAAAACTTCTCCAGTGTTTAAAATAAATAAAAATAATAATAAATGTATTTTTCTGTGTGTAATAAATCACAGCTAGTACCCACAATCCAATGTGATTGAGCATTCAAGTGTCACTTAACTGTGGAATTGTCACTTGCAGACCCCGAAGACGTCATTTAGCTTTTATCTGTTTGTGTTGTGTGTCTCTTCCCCTCATAATTGGTATTTGGTGGACTTAACACATCTCCCACAGGTACATAATGGTCTACCCCAACTCTACTTGCTCCTCTAATCCTCCACTGACACATATGCAGACACATACTTATAGACACAAACACTGTCCAGAACCATGTGACCAGCTGACGCAACGAAGCCAGGGCTTTATAAACCCTTAGGGACTGCTCTCCCTCAGGGGATATCATCGCAGAGCAGGTGTGTGTTTGTGTAACTCAGGGAGGGATTGAGGAGAGTGTGTTTTGACACAGGGGAGAGCTGCTGCTACTGCCTTACTTAGCCTGGTGGAGAAGAGGGAGGCCAGAGAGACACTCAGCAAATCGGGGAAACAGGATTTGGAGTCTCAAAGTTGCCTAGCAGTTACTCCTGAGGGCTGAGAGGCACTGAAAGAACAACAACTATGTTTTTCCGCATCCCAAGACTGACCCCTGGATATATTAGATACCTTCAGGTGCGTAAATGCTTCTCTTTTTAGATAGATTGATGATTATTTTCAGGGTACTCAAAGTTCTATTACAGACACTTATAAGTAACAACTGTTGAGATGGACAAGATGCAAATTCCTTCTTTCACTTTGTGTTTTAGCATACAGAGTTGCACAAACCAGAGTCTGGTTCTATTGCCTAGTCCGTTTGTACATACAAGGAATTTGGTGTTATGGTGAAGATGAACAATGAGGATTCAATAAAAAAAAAAAAGTAAATAAAGCAAGTGACAGCTGTACTAATGATGTCAGGGACCGTAAATTAAACCAAACAAATAACAAATATATAAAGAGATATATTAAAATATGTACATGTGCATACAAGTGTATAGTAGTTTTTTAAAGCCCTAACAAACTCCAGATTTCTCTTTAAAATATGCATTTAGTAGATTACCTCTCTGTATACTGATTGCTTTGTGATAAATTGTCACTTCACTGCTCTGAAAATACATTCTGAAGTGACAGCACTGACTCATCAGTGTAAGCAGAGTGGCCATTTGTGTGTGTCATGGCAGGATAAAGTGAAGAGGATTACAACAGCCTGGCTTTGAATGGATTTGAATCAGAGATGCCTTAGCTAACCAGGGTCAGGTACATGCCCTCTAATTGGATCTTCATGGGAAAAGCCTTGGATCCAGATTCACAATCACTCTGGGAGATAATTAAGAGACCTGCAGCTGGATTTAGGAGCCTTCAGTGTGGATCTTGCGTGTTTTAAAAGTAGACAGCCTAATTATCTCGGTCTCAGCTCATCAGATTTGGTGTTAGATAATAAGAGAGGTAATGGTTAGCAAATGACCTGTTTCGTACTTTCTATGAAGATCATATAACTCCACAGTGTCAGCTGAGGAGATTTTCAGCTGTCTTAAAATGCATTTTCTGGGGGAAAAAATACAACAATATTTCAAATATGGCATATACCTGCAGACTGTAGCAAACTGATAACTTTATTGATGCTTTTAAAATCTGTTTTATCATATATTTATCTGAAAGCTCTCATTTAAAAACACAAAATGTTCACTACAGTAATCATACCAGTTCTGTATCTGATACAGATATCAGAGTCTGTATATTGGACTTAAATAGCACCAACATTTGGCAGCTGAGACACCTTAGAGTACATGTATGCCAGTTTATGCACCAACTGATGTCATGATTTATCAGCTGGTTCACTAACAAGACCTCGCCCTTCTTCATTATGCTTATATTGTAATGAGGAATGCTGTAGTACGTAAATAAAACCACGTCATTGAACATCAAGGAAAAGAAACCATGCAGTAGTACAGTTTAAATAATTGTATTTAAGTAAGTTAAAGGGTCAAGGTAAGGAGGGATGAGTGGGGGTCAAGGTAAGGAGGGATGAGTGGGGGTCTAGGTAGGGAGAGATGAGTAAGGGTCAAGGTAAGGAGGGATGAGTGGTGGTCGAGGTATGGAAGGATGAGTGGGTGTCGAGGTAGAGAGGGATGAGTAAGGGTCGAGGTAGAGGGATGAATAAGGGTCGAGGTAAGGACGGATGATTAAGGGTCAAGGTAAGGAAGGATGAGTAGGGGTCGAGGTAAGGAGGGATGAGAAAGGGTCAAGGTAAGGAGGGATGAGTGGTGGTGGAGGTATGGAGGGATGAGTGAGGGTCGAGGTAGAGGGATGAGTAAGGGTAGAGGTAAGGACGGATGATTAAGGGTCGAGGTAAGGAAGGATGAGTAGGGGTCGAGTTAAGGAGGGATAAGAAAGGGTTGAGGTAAGGAGGGATGAGTAGGGGTCATGGTGGGGAGGTATGAGTAGGGGTTGAGATATCTGAATAGTCAGGTGCAGAGGGTTTCTCATAGAAATGATCATGTTGCACAAACAACAACAGTGCATTTATAGCGGTGAGCAAATATCAACTATCAGTGTTCCCACATAAATAATATGAGATTTATTTTCACACTGTACCTACAAAGAGGCTTCAAGAACGATATATGGTATAGGAAGGCCTAACTACATTTAACAGCTAAGAAAATGACTTCATTCAGGCAACATGTGATTTTAGGACATGTTTGAGATTGTACCAAGCTTCACAGGTGTCTCCGGATTTGCAGAGGACACTGCCTTGTTTCTTCGATGATTAGACCTGATGGCAACCGACAGTCGTGGTTACATTGGTGTTGACAGTGGCTCTCTCTTTCAGACCCAGGCGGCTCAGACCGTGCTGCAGAGCCGGGAGGCCCCAGTGATGCAGCGCGTTGCCATGCTCATGGGTCTCATGGGGATCGGCATGTCGGGCTACAGCTCACGCCAGCTCACCCTGCACTACAAACCCGCGAGCCACCTCCTCAGATAAAAACAAAGGGACGACAGACACGCACACATACATACAAAAACACACACATACACACACACTCTGAAACACACATACTCACAAACACACACAGCTTAATGTTGACATTTTGGGAAATGTGCTTACATGGCCAGTTTGTACTGGCAGCTTTTGCCAGATAACCATTGGAGACTCACCCTCTGCACCTGACTATTCAGATACCTCGACCCTTACAGATCTCTCCTTACATCAACCCTTACTCATCCCTCCTTACCTCGACCCCCACTCATCTCTCCTTACATCAACCCTTACTCATCCCTCCTTACCTCGACCCCCACTCATCCCTCCTTACATCGACCCTTACTCATCCCTCCTTACATCGACCCTTACTCATCCCTCCTTACCTCGAACCCTACTCAACCCTCCCTACCTCAACCCCAATGTCTGTCAGCCTGTTGAAAACAAGTCAGCCCCTCATAATCTGATAAAAACAGAAAAAAAACCTATTTCCTTAAAACTCCCTTAAAAAAGCAACATGGAAAGATAAAAGAAAGAGAGAGAGGCGATGTTGCCAGCTTCTACATTTTTCTGTTTTCGTTTTTCTCTGTGCATCCTTGATAACACTCCCTTCTGTCTGGTTTAAGTTGAGTGTCGTTCTTGTTCTGGACTACATTGTGTTTGAGATGAAAAGAATACTCACATGTGCAAAACTACCTCTCATTTGAAGCGCAGTACAGTATTTTCCTTGTGACTGATATGCAGTGAAACAGAGAGGCAGCTGTTGGTATGAGACTATTACCACATTTCCACTCCATGTCCCGTGCCTTATCATGGGATACTTTACTATTTAGTTTTTTTTTTTAAAAACACACCAATGGTCTTTTAAGACATTATATTCTTAATGAAGCTTGAGCTGAGCCTCAAGAAATCTCCTTATAAAATCCCGGTCTTTTAATCACCATTGCTTGTCCTCTGGCATTTTGGCAATTTCCATGATGTAACACAGAGTGCTCAGCTAGGGTTGCCATGCCTTGGCTTGTTTGCACTTTTTGGAGAGAGAGAGATATCAGAAGCACCTTCAGCAAAGAGACTCAAGGCATTTGATCAGTGTCCCTTGAACCTTGAGTTGACAGTGTGAGTTTTGACAATTGTGACCCCTCTCTCATTTCAAAATACCAGAGGAAAAAGTAATAACTGCTTTTAATTCCTTAAAAATGCACAGAGAAAATACTCTACAAACAGAAAAATAAGAAATGTCTGACCTTTGATGTGTGGAAAAATGCTACTTTGCACTTTGAATATACATATCCTGTATATAATTATGTATATATTGACGATGATGCTGAATGAGATTAGTAGAACGCAACAGTGGACGCTACCAGCTTATGTTGTGAGCTGGACTGGGTGAGATCGAGCTGGATTGACGCACAGGATGCTGTGTTGTTGTTGTCAGGCAAAGGGACCAGGTCAGCCAACCTGGACACCGCCTGAAGCAACATGTGAATCCACCCAGATCTCTCCCAGTTGCACGCCACTGTCAGAGAAGATGTATGCATGACCTTAATGGTCTCTTAACGTAGCTAGACATTTTTGTGCTCATTGATTTGTAATGTGACTTTTGAATGAATCACCGACAAAGAATGAAAATTAGCATTGTATTCTAAATATGTGTCCTGTTGAGGTTTAACAAGAGGAAGAACATGTGTAGGGTATAGTTTGAAATAAACGAGGAACTATGAGCGTGTTAACAGGTCACAAGGTGTGTGCAGTGATACAGTGATCCTCTTAACAAACACATCTTTTTTAGACCAGCTTATACTGTCATATGAGGGGGTCACTGACCCTGAAACTGAGACACGTAACAGCGTGACAGAGCAAAGTGTGTTTATTTATGTCATTTAAGCTTCAACGGGGACTCTTGAACAAGGGATTTCAAACAAGTGTATGATGTAGGATGGGTCTTGGATGTGTGGTTTTAAGCATTCATAGCATTATTTATTATTTATTGTTGCTGCATAGGCAGTTATGCTTGTGTGTTAAGTTTCTGCGATTTGACTGTTCTGTTCTCATAGTGTTTTAAAAGCACGAGATGTTTCATATGCCACTTTTTAAAACCAGATTATCTGGGTAACATCTACCTTAAAGATCTTCCAACAATTAAAAATATACATTCAAAGCGATTGGTTAAAGTTTGTGCTGGGAATGTATTATCAGTGAATTGTTTTGATGATGTTGTATTATTTTGGAATTTTGTACTCAAATGAAATGTTTCTGGATTTTAAAGGGAAAGGCTTCTGTTAATCAGATCATATTTTCAGTGATGCTCTGTATTTATTATTCTAACTTTGTCTCAACAATGATACAGAAAAAAAGTTATTATAAGGAAAAAAAAATTGAGATCTGTAAATGACAGGGACAGAGCCAATGTCAGTGTGACTATATGTAAATGGAGATAATTACCCATGTAATGAATGTAAAGCATTGTAAATGCATAACAAGCACCTTTGAACATGCATTATCTTTATGATGAAATCACTCTGTATGCAAAAATAAATTAAAAAAGTGGTAAAAAATCTGGTGTGATGTGTTATTTGTATCCTGTGTTAATCTGAAAAAATGCTGCAAAAGTAAAATGAAGCAAATACATTCATCATGCACCAGGTGTCAGCATAGATTCTTGATCCCGTTTATCCATCAAGGTGAAGTAATAAGACAAAGTGTGCAGTAAACTGATGGCAATAAACGAACTGAACCCCTGCTCAAGCAGAAACAAGTGTTCAGGAAACCAAGCACTTACTGCAAACCTTTCTATCAACCATCAATTCCACTAAATGTATGTTTGAATTGTAAGGAAGGTTGCAAGAAAGCTCAAGGTTGGACTTATTAGAGACTGCCAATTATTTCATCCTGCCAACAGACGCAGTGTAAAGCTCCAACTGTCTTCTGGTTACCAAACACCCTAGATTTATACTGATGTCTCCTTGTGAGCTTAAAAAGATAGCAAGACCATGCACATACAGTGTTGTTGTTGAGTCACCAAACCTAGAGTCAGAGTTGAGTCTCAAGTCCTCTGTGTTCAAGTCCAAGACTTGAACTTAAACTAACCTCACATTTGGACCCAGTGGTTGAGTCACTAAAGAGGCATAATCAACAGGTCAAGTAGGCTAACTCTTGCATTTCTCTTGCATCCTGGACAGACGTCTGTTAAAGTTTGAGTTTATCCCCATCGGCCCCGAGATTGTTCTTTTACTTCCTGCACATGTTGCACTGCTCTTGCTGCATTTACTGCATTTACTGTAACATTGTCTCCTTGTGTCTCCTTGAATACATTATTACTGCCTTGTATTTATTTTTTTATTAATGAACAAAAAATAAAATAGTCTTCTAAAAAAGAAGTCAGAGTCCTCCTCTCCATCTTCTGAGTCATAAAGCAGTCTAACTGAGCAAAAGAAGTCAGTCTTCAGGAATTGAGTCCAAGTTTAGTCACGAGTCCTGAAATGAATGAAGTCCAGGATTCCAATCGGACTCGAGTCTGATCCCTGGACTCGAGTACTACAACACTGTCCACATAAACTGACTACTTGCACAGTTTTCTTTTTTTTTTTCAAACTCTTTTTATTACATTTTGAACATTTTAACGGACAATATCAAGTTGCTTTGAATAATAAGGCACAGGTTTACAGCAATGTCTTAAATACTTTCATAGTTTTCTTTGTTCTTTTTAACTTTTATAAGATGATCTTCTAAAATGTGTTAGCAACAACCAACATCAAACTATGTAAATGTTGAACATGCAGCCAATAACCTCACATTAATGCCATGCTTTTGAGTTATAAGATAAGTTTGAGTTTTCTTGTTCATTTAATTATTTTCCTATCATAAATTCACCCATCACTATCTACGTAACTCAACTCCTCAGTCAAACCTTCAAACATTAACAATTTCTTTTTTTTCAATATTATTTTTATTGTTTTCTTTTTACTTCCCTTTAACCCCCCACTGACTACATCTCTTCGCACATAAATAAATAAAAATAAATAAATAAATCAATAAACAAAAAATCATCCAAAAGAATAGAGGAACAAAAAAGAGAAAAAAGGAAATAAATAAAAAAACAGCAACAAAAAAAACATAGGCCAAAAAAAAGTGTTCATACAAGTGCAAATTTCATATTTCATGTTTTTTTTTAAAAAAGTAAAGCATAACATTTTACAAAGAGATAAGCAGCCCATAAACTTCATGATATACATAAAAAGCAGAGTTGATAAAATAAAACATAAAAAATTAAAAATAAAGTAAGAAAAGTCTATCTACATATACACATATATACACACATACATACCTATATATATATATATACACATATACACATATTTAGACACACGCATGCACGTATATACAAACACATATATAAAAAGAGAAGAGGTATTTCATATATTTAAACAAAGTTCAATTTACAGCTAATCAACAAGCACATTGCACAAATCACTGCGTTTCAAAAAATGAACGAAGAGTTCCCACAACTTTTCATACAGTACCACTTTTCCTCTGAGTATGTATCTTATTTTTTCCATAGACATGCATGTAGCCATATTTTTAAATTCTGAATTCCGTGTTTGTTGTGTATATATTTAATGTGAAGTGTCATGTCTCATGTTAAATCAGAGGAGCATGATGACAGAACCCAAATGCAGAAGACGCCTTTGCAGACAGGTGTTATAAAAAGATTTGTTGTCCAAATATATCAACAGAGATTATCTGCAGGTTATTGGATGATGGCAAGCAGTCAGTCACAGGAAAAAGACAATGAGGTTGGCAGGAAGGTACACATGATTGATATAGAGAAAGGTCAGCAGGTGGTTGGGTAAGGTCAGGTCAACACCACAGCTAGGTTAAATACAGAAGTGGTGTGTGTATTAAGAGAAGGAGGGAAAGTCTGAAGAGGTACATAATGTCCAGAGGAACAGGAGGAAAGTACATGGGCTTGGACAGTGGTGCTTCTTTCATTTTGTGTGCATTTATTGCTCAGTTTCAGAGGTTTTATCTTTACAAATTATGAATAACTAAATAACTAACTAGCAAATTATTACTCAATAAATTTCCCAATGAACATTACATAATTGTCTTCAAATTAATGGACATATTCTAAGCAAGGGGGTGCATCCTCTGTGCTATAAAGAGATATCTGCAATGTTGACAAAATCAGGCCCTTCACTTAACCTACCTGGCCCTGTAATATGTATACTTTTTCAAAATACTGATCTTGATCCTCCTGTTATGTTGCGGGTCAAATTGACCCCTTTTAAAGTCTATTTTAGGCCCTCCCAACCAGCTAAATGCAGCATAAAAATCAGGGCAGCATGTGACAGAAGAGGAGTCATGTTAATTTATCAACATCAGTTCATATAAAAAAAACAATCAAAATTAAAAAAAAAAAAAAAAAACAGAAATATATGTCATTGAAAACTATTGTATATATATTTAGGGCTTTCCAATGTATATTAAAACAGTTTTAACATGAATTTTAATGAAAAACAAGTAAGTTATCCTCATTGAACCATGATCTGTGATATTTAAAGAACACCAATGGACTAAATCTTGATTTAAATGGTTAGTAATGGAGTTAAAAATTAGATTAAAACAAATTGTTTCTTGGGAGTTTTTGGGGTTCTGACACTTTTGGATAATTGAATATGCCCTGGGTCAAATTGACCCAGAAACATTATTGCTGTTCCATAGAAACAAAAATAACAGGAGGGTTAAAATGTATAAAGAATTGCAACATTTTTTCCAGTAGGAGACAATAATCCTTATGTTACTAGCACAGCTTTACAGAGCTTGTATCAGTTCATTTATTAAGACATTGTTTTTTTTAGTATTACATTTAGTTAGATTCAAAGCTTCATTGGTTTGATATAGAAAATGGAATTGCCCTGCCCATCAGCACTTCACTATTTAACTATTTAATTTTATTGGATTGCTCCAAGAGATACTCCAGTTTCTTGGATACATTACATTTTCAGTGCATGTGTCACTTCTGAGGTTTGTGGTTTGTTACCCTTCACCTTAAAATCAATCTTGTTTTCCCAACAGCAGTTTCTTGCTGATTCACCAATCTCTCAACTCAGCCAAGTTGATCTGCCTGTCAGACAGTCACCTCCGGTGTTGTTAGTTAGTTCTGACCCAGTTATAGATCTAAGCTGCTTTGGAAACAAACCCAAATCTATCTCAGTAAGAGGCGGCCAGGGTTACAGTTGTGCCACTCTGGATTTAATGAGGACTTAGCGTTGAGCTTTACGCAGAAAATGTGTGGAAATATACTGGTAGGTTCAAACATCTACAGCGATTAACACAGGTCTGACCACTAGTTGGAAGCATTACAAATGTCAGTGTGGCTGTCAGAAGCCCTTTTGTGCAGGAAACACTACTGTTCACCTGGGCTTTTCATCAGACTCCCCGCCTCAGGGAGGAGAGGAGCCAGGAGTCAGACAGACACAAAATCCTTCTCTCACTGACTCTGTCCAAGTTCACGAATACACACACATTACCTCAGACTAACAGAGGTCCATTGTGTGTATGTTTCAGAGCTTCACCGTTGGAGGCTCTTGTTACAATCTCTAGCAGCAACAACAAAGAGCTGAATGTCTTTGCTACTGAAGAGATGGATGAGAGGGATGGAGGGACGTGTCCACAAGGTCTTTTCCTCATTTTAAGGTTCAACGCTGCCTGTGTGTGTACGTTGTGTTGTTCCCGGAGGACTGAGTGTCATGTGCCTTGGTGTTATGTATCAAATGAGAGCAAATACTACGAGTAGCAGTACCTGCACCCAAATGGACTTCAAGCACTTTGTTACCCGTACTGACCTTGTTTCCTCTTGTCTAGATCTTTGCTTGTGTTGTTCTTGTTCTCGTATGTACGTCGCTTTGGATAAAAGCATCTGCTAAATGACATTGTAACATTGTAACATATTTCTATTAATCATGTAAAGCTGCTTCCTTGTGAGGCTCCTCCAATGGCTGCCTCAGGTGAATCAGTTTGAAGAATGACTCATAAGTGTCAGATGAAGGAAACAAGTGTGAAGTTAACAGGTTGAATTGCAAAACAGACTTAGAGTGCCAAAAAGTATTTGCATAGTTACAATCCTGAACAGAACAAAGCACTTCAACCTCTAATATTAGTTCAGTTAAGAGTCAGGTTGTACTGACAATATTTACAATATTCAAAGATTACAATAAATTCATGATCAATAGCAACACTATTAAATGTTGTTCCCATGTATTTTCTGTTCTATGTCTGTGAAGTGTTCCTGAATCCCTGTCAGCTCTGAGGAGGTTCTTCTGTTACAGGTATTGACCTTTCACCTCCTGAGAAGGGATGCAGAAAGAATTATTCTCCCAGGGGTAAAATAGCACTTCATCATATCAATTAACTTTTAAGAGCTTAAGGTTTTCAGCAAAAGTTTTGTTTAGACTAAGTATAAACTATCATTAGAGACATGAGGTCACTTGTGTGAAGGCTCCTTTTCATTGAAGTGGCTGAACCAAATGTGTGGTAACCAAATATCAAATAGAAAATAAAACACTTGCCCTCTCCTGGTTGGAGGATAGTCTTTGTCCCAAGTGGAGGAGTTTAGTATCTTGGGGTCTTGTTCACGAGTGAGGGGAAGAGGGAGCGTGAGATTGACAGACGGATCGGGGCCGCGTCTGCAGTGATGCGGACACTGTACCGGTCTGTGATGGTGAAGAGGGGGCTGAGTCAGAAGGCAAAGCTCTCAATTTACCGGTCTACGTTCCAACCCTCACCTATGGTCACGAGCTGTGGGTTGTGACCGAAACAACAAGATTGCGAACACAAGCGGCCGATATGAGCTTTCTCCGCAGGGTGTCTGGGCTCAGCCTTAGAGATAGGATCAGGAGCTCAGATAGATGGAAATAAAACATAGTGTTGAGATATCAATGTAATTATTTGTACTCTCAGCACAACCTGACTGTTTGGTTTCACTATCATGGCTTCCGTGACATCAGTTTTGGCCCAAGCTGGCAGCTGTTTCCAAAACCTCTAACACCTAACTGAACTCCTTTCAGCACCAAATATCAGATCTACACAGTGTGACTTGTAGCAGAGCACTAAGCAGTTAACGATTCAGTGATTATCCCTCAGGAATCGGTGGTGGTGACCAAACACAGGTCACCAAAACTCCATAATCACTTTATGTGTAAATGATAAAATCTTAATTTTATCATTAACATGTTTTTTAGAGGTTAATGATATGCTATAGTCGGTCATTTCTACTTAAAAGTGTAAGATCATGCCCAAATTCCCCTGAGTGGCCAAAATGGGGATTGCACGTACACAAATCAAAAGACTTAAAAAGGACTTATTAGTAAATAGGCGACTTCATTCTGATTGGTTAAAACCCCATAACAAAGATGATTAATTCTCAACAGCAAAAGTGACAGTAGGGACAACCTGGTCACACGTCATATCACATCAATCCATGCAAAGGAGTCCAGCACATTTCACCTCTGGCTGTTGACACTGTGGCAAAAACGTTTCTATCTCAGGCTGGGCGTGAGAGGCTGGAAGTAATGAGAGTCAGCGGGCATAGATGTGAGAGCAGCCTGAGTAGCTAGCGGGCCCCAAACATCTCTGATAGGGTAAAAAGAAGCAAGATCCTTCCCTGTGATCCAGGCAATGGCAGCGTCTCTTCCCCCGTCTTTTTTTATTTTACACAGAGTACTTTCCTGTTAATACTCTTGTGAACACATGGCATGAATTTGTCTAAGTTTATTTTCATGTATCTTTTTATCATTCTTTCTTTATTCAAACCCAAACATAAACACTTTTACTCACATGTCATCTGTCCAGCATGATACAGCACAGTTCCTTTTTTAGTCTGCTGGATTATCTGTTGGTCGTTAGTACGTGTCTGTGTGTGTGTGTGTGTGTGTGTGTGTGTGTGTGTGTGCGCGCGTACGTCTGGTGTTCAGATTTGTGTGTTCTAAATGACACAGCACATACGTCCTCTCTTTTAAATCGCTCTTCTTTAACTAGCGGAAGAGCTTAGCCCTGATTTAAATGTAGTCTCTTCCTTAAGCTCATTAAAACACCTCTTGTGTGCAGGAGCTAATTATTTTTTTTCAGTCCCCTAACGTGCTAACACGAGTACATACAGTCATGCATTAACATACACATGAAAGACACACACAGTATCAGCAGATAAATACATAGAATTAAAAACTGCAATACCCACCAGTGTTATAAGCTACAGTTTGTAAACAGCTGAATACAGTGTTTTTGTAAAAGTCGCTGACTGACAGGGGAAATAGCAGCTGCATGGATGCGTGATGTTACCTGGCAGCTTGTTACCATACACAAGAAGTGTGTTTGCCAGGAAAACATCCAATCTATTTTAGGTCTGCTATCAGAATTGATGAGGTGTGACTAAAAATGAACATGCTGTGACTGGGCTGAAGTATCTGATTTTAAGTCGTGTATAACGTCGTGTTGAAAGTTTCCTCATGTAGGCATAAAACTTCAGTTGAGCTCTTTGAAAATAATGAAATGTTAAGAATATGCTAACACGCATGGATAATTTCCTGAGGGATCAATGGAAAAAAAAAACATCTGAAGCCTAACTTCAAAGCATGGCAGCATGAGTGAAAGAGTATGCACTTTCCTCTGGGTCCTGCATTAAAGCTGCACTGATGACTCAGCATTTTGAATCCACAGGTGCATTACACCCAAACTACCTGCTCCACAGTTTCAAGGACCCCCTTGATGACTTACTTTTCTACCACCCCACCCACGGTGTCTCTGACCTTTGACATCTTTGGCCAAAGACTTTCAGAGTAACAGTTTTTATGTTTTCCCCTTTCGAACAGTGAGAGGGAGAAGGATTGTAAAAAAAGAAAAAGTCCTATAGCGTAAGATGAACATTTTAAAACTCCTTTTTTAAACGCCAAGTCCTTCTGTCAAAGAGTGAAGTATTTTGTTGGCTATAAATCAAAGAGTCATGAGTTTCAGCCTCTAATATTTCCTTCAATTACTGTGCAGACATGTTTAAAAGTTTATGAGCTATCTATAACTGCATGACAGTGTTTCATGTTCGAACAAGCTTTCACTCACAGATGGCTTCTTCATGACTCACTATAGCAGATTATATCCCTTAAAAAAAATAAATCTAGCCTTAAATTGGCATTAAAGGCAGCAATTTTCAAACGTTTAGAGATAAAACTCTTTCAGAAAATGAGCACATACCCTTTGAATTTGAACATGAATTTAAACTCTTTTTTGCAGTTTATGTAATTCTTAAGATAGCCTCAGCTCATTAAAGCTTCACTCAGCTGAGAGTCTCTGGGGAACATCTCTGAGAGTTGGCCTGTGAACATAATTAAAGCTTTAATCTCTGTTCTTGGCCAACAAGTTGTGATGTGGTCCCGTGGGTTTGTACTGGACAACCCTGTGACCTGTGAATCTCATCAGATAGATCCTGAGTCATGTGTAATCTCGGCCTGCTCCTTCCAGCGTTGATATCACAGGACTGGATAAGTTGTAAAAAAAAGAACATATTACTGTTAATCTTTAATAAATAAATAAATCCATCTACTGTATGCAATTCAGTACAGAGCATCATTATATTATTCAGTATTTATGACAAGTTAATATCTGAAAATCTGTAATCCAGAAACGGGTCAAAACTGAGAGACGTTTCGATCACTAATCTGTAAGGCAAGAATCATTGGCCACCTGGGGGCAGCAGAGACCAATTAAGTCAACAACACTGACTTATTTTCACGTTTTAGATTAAATACTGTTAGGCAAATTCACTTCACAATCATTTATTTATAGTGCGATTTTACCTCGCTCATGAATGTTAGCTGATATTTGCTATTTCTGCTCTTCTTTGGTCTCCATCAGTTCTTTAAAAATACTGCCAGATACGATACGATACGATACGATATGATACGATACGATACGATACGTTACGATACGAAACGATGTATTGTTCCCATAGGGAAACATGTCTCTGACAACACGTTACCTGCTCCTTAAAAAAATCTGAATGAAAACAAGAACACACATAAAGAATACAATACATAATACACAGTCATACATCACACAGCATACTCTTAAAGATCACCATAACACTGTACTCCTCTATGCTTACCAGCTATCTCAAGTTGTTTGTGTGAAGTTGGGTGTTGTACATATGTTTTTTGTCTCTTTTTTTGGGGGTCAAAATAGCCAAAGTTAAAAGGATCAAGATGAGGATGGTGGGAGTGAACCAAATTAGTTTTGTAGTTATCCAGAAAACAGAAACTATGAGCTGCAAGTCCATGAAAAAAATTCTGGGACCGTAGAGTTAGTTTATCATTCTTGGTTAATCATTGTAAATATAGAATATTGATTATAGCTTATTCAAATTAATAAAATGCTAATCCAGAAAACCGAAACCTTCCTGCAAAAGAGCTCTGTTTGTTGATTAGCAATTTAGAGGTTGACCACACTGCCCTGTACATTCCTTAGACCCAGATCTGCAGAACAAGCTGTGCAGTACATCTGTTTCCATGTGAGGTTTTAGAAACAGGCAGGATTATCCCACCTGTGCCCTACACGACTGTGTGACCCTGTCAGACCTGACCTGGGTCTCAATGTTTGAAACAGCTGATGCATGAGCCACTTAAATGCTCCTCAGAAGTATAGTAGTACACAACAACACATACAGTACAAGATGTAATGAACTTACTAGAGGACAAAAATTACCCCTGAGTCAATTACCTTGATTTTACAATTACATCTAGTAAATACAGATTATAAAATGGATCATTACACACTATTGTAGTTGTAGACAGATTTAAATGTTTATTAATCTTTATGTGGGCATACATCAAGAGGGCTGATGTAGAGAAACAATAGAGATGTTTTTTGCTTGTCATGAAACAGACTGATATTAAAAGTGATGCCTCTTCATGACCTACAAAAACAAACTAGATCATGCCTATGTTGATGTATATCATATGCTGTAAATGGGTTTATCAAGGCCTTTAAAGCTCCTGTGAGGAACTTTCAGTATGCGTTGTGTGGCGCCCCCAGGGGATAAATTGGAAATATCTTATTCATATGCTGAAATTGGCTTGGGTATATGTTGGTCGTGTTCTTAGACCAAAAAAATCTTATCTTTAAAAGTCAACTCTAGCAGTCACTGAGAATCTCTGCTATGGATGCTATAAACTGCCTCCACTGACATACCCCATTGCAGCGGTTTTATGTAATAAAATATTATAATATATATATTTTTAATGATGGTCTTGTTTTGTTTTTAAAGATATATGATAATTAAACCTCCTGTTATATTCGTTTCTCTGGAACAGCAATAATGTTCCTGAGTCAATTTGACCTGGGGCATATTCAATTATCCAAAAGTGTCAGAACCCCAAAAAATCCCTATACACATTTTTTTAAACTAATTTTTAACTCCATTACTAAACATTTAAATCAAGATTTGGTCCATTGGTGTTCTTTAATTTCTACAGATCATGGTTCAATGAGGATAACTCACTCGTTTTTCATTTAAATTCATGTTAAAACTTTTTAAATGAACATAGGACAGCCCTAAATATAAATGCAATAGTTTTACACAATTTACATTTTTGTTTATTTTATTTTAGATTTTATTTTTTTTATTTTTATAAAGCGATGTTGATAAATTAACACCACTCCTCTTTGATCACATGCTGCCCAGATTTTTATGCTGTATTTAGCTGGTTTGGAAGGCATAGATTGCCTAAAATCGACTTCAAAAAGGGTCAGTTTGACCCGCAACATAACAGGAGGGTTAAATTAAGTATTTTCTGTAACCAGCTAAAAGCTCCTCACTGGAGCTTTAAATTAGACTTTATCATGGGCTCTCTTTAGAGGAAGGGGCTTCAAAATGTGGAATAATGCAGGTTTTCTAATAAGATGTACAGTATTTAAAATGTTCTACAACAAACATATTGTAAGAATTACCGCAGTTTTTAGATTATTCAGCAACTACACCTTCATTTTGTAATTTATTCATCACAACTGAAATGTTTATTATTTTTACATAAGATGGGGAAT
This sequence comes from Notolabrus celidotus, assembly GCF_009762535.1. Taxonomy (NCBI): domain Eukaryota; kingdom Metazoa; phylum Chordata; class Actinopteri; order Labriformes; family Labridae; genus Notolabrus; species Notolabrus celidotus. The sequence continues at coordinate 14,151,703 of NC_048284.1, read as the reverse complement.
TAAAAAATATTATGATAAAGGTTACGGAAAATTATAAAAATGTTGTATAGCTAATGAAAATATACAGAACCAAGCAGATATTTAATGTTTTAGCTGTATTAAGAAGTACTCATACAAATATAAATACCATAAAAGTGGTTTTATAATCAGTAAAATGCGTGCATTATAAGGCAAAGATAAGCAAGTCAGATTGATTAGGTACACACACAGAGGCAGTCAGGGCCATTTAGTCTGTAAATAACCACTGTGGAGATACTGTGAGAATTCACATTCTTGAAAAGGGTCTCAGATGACAACTGACCCACTGATGGCCTTTAGGGTCAAAGGTCACTGACCTTCCTGTGGACAGGCCACAGACACATCCTAACAGTCAGTCATGCCTTGTGTCAGCTGGCACTAATGAATCGCTGACATGGAAAACCATGTAAATATACAGAGTGAAATCCACATTTGAAACAGTTGTTGCATCATCAGATTTTGGTTATATGTGCACATTTTAAAAAATATATAAGTCTCTGCATATTTTCTGTGGGTATTTCAAGAAGGCATCATTAACAGAAACAGCAGGTTTCTTTTTTCCCACAAGGTCTTACATATCTAACAATCCACATTCCCGGCTGACTTACACTTACTTGGACATGGAAACCGGAATTCGAGGACCTTTGAATCAGGTGAGTGGTCTTAACTGCAGCTAAATCGAGGCTATTTTAAGAGGTCAGTCCACCAGCATAATGTGTCATTTGTTTCCCCTGGCGTCAGAGGTCTGAGAGTGAGAGAGAGAGAGAGAGAGTGGAACAGAGGCTTAATTTTTAGAGCGATCCATGACTTCTTGTATAACACATTACATTCACACTCATTCATTCTCCAAGCAGGACAGACTTAGCGGGAACTTACAGACATTGCCGTAATGTGGATTTCATTTTATGCAACAGCTTTTGTCTGTAGTAAATAAAAGATCATCCTTGAGATTTTCATTCTGCCTGCACGTCTGATGTTTTGTGGAATTACAATAAAAGGAACCTTGAATTTTATAAACAATTTTGTTCATGTAATTTCATGTCACAGACTCATAAATACAGTTTTGACAGGATTGAACTAAACAACTGACTGAAAGCAGGAAGATGTTTTGGAGGTTACAAAAGCCTCTCACTCTTCCACATATTGTTTTATTGACAACTAAACCCAAATTTGGATTGTTTGCCTGTATGTCCTCTTTAAGATACAACTTTATGTGTTCAGAGGTGAGTTAAAACTTAGAATATCACATTTTAAACAGATGAAAATCAAAAACATGTACCATGCCAAAGGTATAAACAGGTGAACACTATTTGGGATACCACTAGGGAGTAAAACTGTAAGAAGTAGAGAGTAGTACGTATATTTACTCAGGTAATTGTGCAAGGACTGTTTGAGTTTGTCCATTCTTTAAACACTGTTCTCTAAAACAAACAAGGGACATTTTGCACTATTTGTACGACTGTATTTATATAAAGTGTTAACATCATACATATAAGTCTACTGGATTTTCATACAGCTGTGATGGGCCCATAAAGATTAGAAGGTGTTCAAATGACATTAAGTGGGTGGCTACATCTTCAGCAGCAGCAACTATGATTTAAAATATTTTGATTGACATTTTTTAACCACATTTTCTGACAATTATATATGATATTTTTTTGCTTTATAGCAGGGGTGTCAAACATGCGGCCCGCGGGGCAAAACCGGCCCGCCAGAGGTTCCAATCCGGCCCATGGAACGACTGTGCAAAGTGAAAAATTACAGAGAAGACATAAACTGCAATTTTTCAATAAAAAAGTAACTACTATTTCATATTTGTCCTCTGGGGGTCGCATAAAATCATAGTGCTGACTGAGCACACCTGAACAATGCTTTTTTTCTGGAGTTTTTTTTCCAAAAGTGAGAAAATAGATGACTTGCTGTTTGCATAATCCGATTGAGATTCACAGAGACTTTTTAGGGCACTATAAGATGATCCACTAACTACTAACACTAGCACTACACCCCTGCATACAACACTGTCCAGCAAGCAAACTGTGCATGCTGAAGCTCAGAGGTCCAAAATAATCAACTTTACCTTCTTCATTATTTTAATCTCTGTAAACATTACACTCTGTGTCAGGTGAATGGGTAACCTGTGTGTTTGGTGTGTTCGCAGCAGGTTTCAGGGCTTAAAGAGTAAAATATTTGGCCCACTTTGAGACTCATCATGGCAAAAAATACAACAGCTGTTTTTGTTCAAAGATAGTTAATTAAATGTGAACATTTTCAGAATGTACTTGTACTGTTTTGCACTAAAACAAAGGGAAACATTTAGAGTTATCATTATTTAGAGGTTATTATGTTATGATTTTACTGGTCCGGCCCACTTCAGATCAACTTGGGCTGTATCCATTTGTGTCCATTTTTCACCTCACACTGCTCTGCACTTTACCTTACCGTAACTTCTTTGCACATTGGTAGATGTGTGTGTGTGTGTGCACGTTTGTACGTGTGTGCGTGCACGTGTGTGTGTGTGCACGTGTGTATGTGTGTGTGTGTGTGTATATGTATATATGGGTATATTGTCGCCCGTAAAATGTGTTGTTTTTTGTATAACTTTTCTTTCTTTTTTACAATCCTTATAATTTAAGTGTCTGTTTTTTGTATTCAATGCTGCTTATACGTGCCTGAAATTGTCCCCCGGGGACAAATAAAGTTTTTTGAATTGAATTGAATTGAACTGTATGTGGCCCCTGAACTGAAATGAGTTTGACGCCCCTGCATCAGAGTATGTTTACATTATTTTGTGGTCACTGAGTAGAACATTAATAACATTTTATTGTGAATACTTCCATGCAACCTACAGTTTCCCTTACAACCGTTGATATGTCCGTGTTTCTCCATCCCTCGGTTCATTCGGATCATAAAAACGTTGCATTATTTTGCATAAATGCTTGGCTCAGAGCTTTTATTGACCGGAGATGAGACATGGTATGACCCCTTCCTCCTCCTGCCATGGCAACTTCAAGAACCCGGAGCAGAAGAGGAGGGGGTGTGTGGGTGGAGCTGTAGTTTGAGGTCCAGGTGGTCGAGTCAGAGAGAGGATCGCATCAAACACTAGGAAGAAGTGAGCGTCATTAGAAAAAACAACACAGCTCCTGGTACCTGTGTGTGAATGAATAATCTGTTCCTAGAGAAAGCCTCCGGTACCTGCCGCTTCGGTGGTGCGTCACACAAAAAGGGACAAGACGGGAGCGCGCAGTCTTCAAGGTTTAACTTTGCGCCTTTTGTTTTTTTAACCAAAGAAGGAAACTTTCTCAGACAAGAGCAAGACGGCGGCTTGTTCCAGCGACAAGTGGAGCTATGTTCAAGAAAAGCAAGAGTAAAGTGCTGGTGGATTATGCGTCAGAGGAGGACGACATGTCCTGGCACTACCATCACTCCTACAAGGTAAGGAGACGGATTGATAGAGAAGTCAGTCTCTTATTTACCTTCAGTGAAAGTAAATGATGTGAGTTTTAAAAGAGCAGGAGCTAAGATGGTGCGCAGCTCTCTCAAAATGAAGCTTATGTTGCGGTTGTTAAATCCACCGCAGGGAACAAGTGTATCAATAACAGAGACATTGAGATTTTAGAGTTTTACCCTTTTGATGAATAAAAAACACCTGAAAATGAAAGAAAACAATCAATGTTTGTATAAAACTAGTTATAGCTTGTCAAAATTGTCACAAAACCTGGTTTTATACGATTTTAAATCACTTACATATTTTTTTTGTTGCTGAAAAAAATGATCTATTAAAGCTTTAAACTTCCCCAGAACTACCTTATACTGTCAAATTGAGGATATGATGAAGATAGAGGAGGAGGAGGAAAAGGAGGAGGGGTAGACATAATAAAAAAAAGTCATGTCAGCTGTGGAGGAGACTGGGGTCAAAGCAGAGATAACTCCATATCTGAGCTGGAGAACAGAACTCATGTCTTTCCAAAAACATGTTTTAAAAAAAAAAGAAAAAGCTATCGGATACTATTAAATATTAAAATATAATTAGAACAAACCTGTAAGTTTGCTGCTGTAACTTAAATCTTAGAGCACTTCAAAATGAACATGAATTAATTTGTGCAAAACAGGATTATTTACCCCTTCTTGTATCCCAAAAGCTGTACCCCTAAAGTTTCCACTGACAGCACCTGTTTGCCAAGAAGGAACAGCAACAATTGTCTTGATTTGTTATTGGAATATGATAGAACACTCAAAACAAACACACACAGATGCACACACTCCTTTATTTACACATTCAGGTGATACTGAGGCCACGTGTGAGGTCTAAGAGTCTCTGTATCATCTGTACCAGCTTCTGGAAGCAGCTGGACTCTGTCAAGGTGTTTTGGGGGGGAAACAAAAAGTGAGAATCCAAGATAAGAAACATAACACATACACTTGTACACACACACACACACACACACACACACACACACACACACACACACGAGAAAAGGTTACAGGCATCCAGCAGTCTGAGAAATAGCAAGCTGACATGTTTATTTCTCCAATTCTCTATGTGGTAAAGTTCTCCTCTTCAGTGTTGACTGGTGAAAACTACCAAAAAACACGACACAGAAAAACATCTGGCAATTCTAATTTCTTTGCTATGATTCTCATTTACAGTAAGAACAATAAATCTCTGAAGCTAGACTCTTCTTTTTTAAGTCATGGAGTCCAAAGTCAGGCTGTCATCATGCTTTGGTCTTCTAGCTAACTGTGTGTGTGATAAAACATTAAAAACAAACATTTTAAACAAAATCAGCTCCTATACAAAGTGCAATAAACATTACAAAGTGCCTGGAGCCTGACTACAGCTTCACAAAATATACAGCAGACAAACGAAACGTTGAAACTGTTTGATACAGAAAGGGAAAAAACTACATTTATGTGCAGTGTATCAACGGTCTTTGGCGCCCTCAGTGCACCCACAAACAGGTTTCACTTTGTGAATGTTTCACATTGTAGGCCGATGGGTAAATCAGCCAACACCATTTCCCAACGTTTTTCATCTGTTGTTATTACAATGTCTGAATCTATGACCCGGTAGCAGGGTTTTATTATTTTGTCTTAACATCCACCCTGGGAACCAGCGTATGTGGTCCTAAACCTGCGTCAGCCTCAGTTTGTGACTCTCTTTCTAGTCGTCACCAGAACTGCTCAGTGGATACAAACGGATCTGAGATCAGAGCAGAAAAGTCTCCTCAGAATTCCTGGGAAACTCACCAGGGAGGTCTCCTTCAGTTGCCTTGGCAATAAAGTACATCCAAGGGGTCAGGGGTCAGATCATAAAATGTTGTAAACGCAGAGAAGAGAGGCAGAGACAGGCCAGCAGTGATACAGGATGAGACATGGATCAGAAGTTATGATAACACAGAGTGAACATGAAGACTTTTCCTTCCTCCTTATTCTAAGAAACACAACATCTACACAACCCTGTCCACCTCACACAGCAGAGATCACAGATTATCTGGAGCATCTTTGCTTGCAGTCATGTAGCATGAATCCCTTTTTCAGCCTCTCTCAGGAGATCCTGATGGCATGACAGATGATTAAAATACAGTCTGACTGAATTAAACAAACCATAAACAACCTTAAAGTCTTTGTTTTATTAGTTTTTGGTGCCATGTGTTTGTGACAATTTTGTTTTTGTTTTCATTATTTTGTAGTTTAATGCTACTCATCGTTTATTTGCTCAGATACTTAGTTTATTTTTCATTTTCATTCTTGATTTTTATAATTGGCTGCTATTGCATCTTTGTTTTATGGATAATGTGTGACTTTAGATAATTGTTTTTCTTGTTTTTGTTTGTTGTGTGGACCCCAGGAAGACTAGCAACCACAATGTGGAAGCTAATGGGGATCCTAATAAATAAAGAAATAAAGAAAAGCTCCATTAAGGGAAATGTAAGCAGAAAGTCAGAGTTGATAAGATGAAAATAGGGATCACAGATCTCATTATCCACTCAGCCTACTATTTTGCCGGAAAAATTAATGAGTTGTCCAATGAAAGCTGATTTATATTGCTATCTGACTACACTAAAGAAGAGCAACACAGCTTCATATTTGTTTATTCATTTAATTATCTCCAAAAAAGTAAGAGTAAGTGTTGTTTATTTCAATAAAACAGGATAAAGGGGGGTGATTGCCCCTCACCTGGTGCCCTAATGTCTGACAAAATGCCCCACAAGTGCCCTCTTGGTTGATTTTGTGGTAGATTAAATGTTATATAATGCCCTCACTGGTGCCCTTTCATTTAGAATCAGATGAAAAAATGCCCTCATAGGAGTGTTTCCAGTGGATAAAATGTAATAACATGCCCTCAGGTGCCTTTCAAAGGGATAAAACCTGATAAAGTGCTCCATTGGTAATTTAATATCACACCAGAATGCGAGGTATTAAGTGTGAGATACTCAAGATTTCTTGGAGGAGGACCCCAGCTCTTCTTTTATTTTGTGGAGTTGATGGTTCTCACTAGAATACATTTATAGATTTAAAACAAATCCTTTTGTTTGTCCAAGGGATAAAGTGGAGCCCTGGAATATAAATCTCCCTACCTCATGGTCAGGAGTCATTATCATGGTGCGCCAACACTGATTGTGATGCTTGAGAAATGGAGCCCATATGTCTGCTCTTTTAACCCTGAGCCTTGTCTGCTTCTGTTTTACATGCAAAGTCCTGTTTTTTTTCTTTTTTAAACTTCTTTTATTAGACTCAGCCAACACAACACAAGACAACAATACAGCCATTAGACTCAGAGGCAGATCTCATGCACAATTTCATTAAAATATAAAAAAAAATCCAGTTCAAAAGAGAAAAGTAAAAGAAAAAGAATAAATAAAAACATACAAAACAATTGAATTAATCAAAATAAACACAACAGTTGAATAAATCAATACAAATAATTAAAAAACAATAATAATTAAAATAAAATAAAAGTAATACAAATAGATACAATACATTTTAAAGAAAAATACATCAATACAATAATTAGATAATATAATAATAATTTATATCACAAATCAGTCAATTAGAAAGTCATCTGAAAAGCATTGAAGCAACAGGTGCCCCCATTGTCTAGAATACATGAATTTTTAACAGTAATCTCGCAGTGAGAGGTGATGTTTTCTTGATGAGAGGTTGTCCTTTGCCCTTTCTGCACCTTTGTTTACATTTTATGAGAGAACAGATGATTTACATGTTGAGCCAGGCAAATGAATCCAAACTACAGAGTTACCAATAAAGACAGACTCAGACAAAGACAGCACGCAGACAGAAGGACACAGACTAGTTTAAAGGGATAAAACATCCATCTACTCAAAGAGGGACAGAGTAAAACACAGGATTTGAAGTTAATATCTGCCCCCCTCCTCTACAGTGCTACGGGGTGACTACAGCACAGGCCCACGGCAGCTTTTACTCCCACCACTCACTCTCTATTGAAGTTCAACAGACTGTAAGAGACAGCTGTGAGCTCGCAGGAGGTGCGTGTGTCTGTTTGTCTATGGCTTAAAGCGCTAACACACCTGAATACTTCAATAACAACACTGTAATCCTGCCGCCTGGGCACTCTTTGTGAAGTGGGATCACAAGAGTACAGATCAGGTCTGAACAAAAACTTCAGATAACCTCACATCTAAATCATTCGAAATTAAGAGAAGAAAGGTGAAATTGAGCAGATCCTTTGTTTGAAAAGGAAAGGGTTAAATTTCAGAGTTTTGTATATAAAGTTCAACCCAAATCCTTATACTGTTAGGAAAATGCAATGATTTACGGCTCTGTTTGTTGTGTTTCATATGAAGAATAAGGTTGTTGACACTTATATGGAACTGTGTCCATCAATGCCTTTTCTTGCAATGTCAGCACCTATTTTATACAAAACTGGCATCAGCTTCAATACTTCAATTTCTGGGTCACCGCCATACTTGTCAATGTCACTACTCAGTCACCAACCAATCAAAACAAGAAGGTCATGGGAGCTGCCAGTGCAAAAAAAACCCCAAACTGTCTAGAATGGACACAGGCCCTAAAACTGCAGCTGGGCCACAGTTAGCTTAGCTTGGCACAAAGACTGGAAACAGCTAGCCCATCTCTTTCCTTTTGATTCCAGGAAGTCAATGCTACTCTTGAAAAACAAAAATGTAATATTTTCACATCATCTTATTAGATATAGGGTGTAAATAGTAAGATATGGCACATATGTTTGAGATAGACTGCCATGTAGGATATTGCAAACTGAAATCCATCTAATTTGGGGTACTTATTTTATCACACACCCCATGTATCGAGGCATGTCCTTGAGTGCAACAGCTCAGGTTTGATTCTGGTTTGAGGCCCTTTACCCCATACCATTCCCCACTCTCTCCCCCCAGCAACTGTCCTGTCCCTAAAAAGAGACATAAAAGCAAAAAAGAAACAACGAAGCTAGCTAATTCAGACCATCTATATCAGGGGTTCCCAAAGTGCGGGACGGGACCCCCTGGAGGGATGCGAGACACAAATAAGGGGTCGTGAGATGTCTTCCAGAATGTTTTTTTTTTTAAGTTATCTAAAAATTATTATTATTATTATTTATTTTACTTTATTTACCTGGTTTTCTTATGTTTTCATTTTTGTTTGTACTTTTAATTATGACTATTCCTTTTATTATCATTATTATGTTTACATTTTTGGTATTTATTTATTTTTCTTCTCTTTGTTGGTTTTGTATTACTTATACATAATTTGTTAACTTGCTGTGAACAAAAAAATACTGAAAACATGCAAAAAAAACCTTTAAGTTATCTAAAAATAGTAAATTTTACCCATTATAGAAAAAATATAGACAAAAATAGTAATACAACTTGAAATAAAACCTTGAAAATGGAAAATTTAATGAGTTTTCTGCCTTTTTTTGTTGCCAGATGACTCCTAAGTTTAGGGTTAGTGATCAGTAAATTATCAAGAGCATCAGTAGCAGTAGGTTAATTCATAAAGGCACAGGAAACACAGCCACATGCTCATATAGGTAGGGTCATTTTCTGCAGACCAGCGAAATAAAGCCACATTAAATCAGTTTGAGGGACAGCGGGTTGTGAGTCTTTGGCACCTATATTTTGGGGGTCTCGGGCCGAAAAGTTTGGGAACTATATGATATATTCAAAGGTAGAATAGGGCTAACTACCCTGAAATAACACTGCTGAGTTGGAGTGACAAAAGGGTTTTCTCCTTTTCAATTTAGCAGACATATCTGTAATTTTTTATGAGCCATACTAACTTTTTCACTGTGTAATTTGTATTATGCTAAGCTAACAATTTAGCTTTATGTTTAGCTTACAAACTAGACAATCAGTTGTAAAAATGTTCTTTTCTAGCTCTCATTATCTCATCATCTTTATTCTTTTTTTTTTTCAAAGAAAACACTGTGCTAGGATTTACACACTTACATTTTACACTCTTACACACACACATTGAGGCTCAGTCAGAGAGAAAGGGAGACTGACGAGGAAAAGAATGGACCCCTGAGGTGTGAAAACAAAACTCTTGCTTTCTCCCCTGAATGTCTCCCTCCCCTCTGTCTCTCTTTTCATAATGCTTTTACGCTCAAACAGTAGTCAGTAATCATACGTGTGAGTGTGTCTCTTCTTTGAACAGCTCGGGTGGTGAAGACCCAGCAGACTTTGCTCAGACATGTTCTACCACTGTTTCTCCTCCTCTCTCTCTCTCTCTCTCTCTCTCTCTCTCTCTCTCTCTCTCTCTCTCTCTCTCTCTCTCTCTCTCCCTTGGATGTAAGATGTTCTTATAGCTTTGATAATTTTACAGTAAATCTAGCTCCACTTCTGTAGTCTCAGTTCTGTCTCTGATATTTGAGCTTTCATTTCATGGATACAGTGTGAGAAAAAGTTTCAAGGCATGGGGCTTTGAAAGGCCTTACCTCTTCTTTGTTCAGAGAGTTTATCAGGACAAGACTTGTCTTGAGCCTTTAATGTTTTGTTTTTCATTCTCAAGGTGAGTCTTCAAGGGAGTTAATTTGTCGACATAATTATAGATTAAACTTTTTCTCCCCCCTTTTTTTAAAGTTTTAAAGTTAACCGTTAGGCGAAGACCAAGCCCGTCCATGCCCTATTGTCATCTCATTTATAACAAAACTAAGGGCAGCCGTATTATAAAGAACTGTAACATAGTACAGTCCATGCAAATACTTTTCAAGGCATAACTAGTTATTGTGCAGACTGTTGCTCACAATCTGCCTGCATCTGTCTGTATCATCAATGATTTAGACTTTTATTACTGTATTTGAAGCCCTTAGAAAAGTGCTTTGCATATACTAATAGGTAAAATGGCAATAACTCTGCACTTTGTCACATATAAACACTGATATTTGGGTTTTGTGTTGGTTTTTATATTGCCAACAATTTCTACTTCTGGTGTGTTTTTTCAAAGAAGCCTTTTACTGGTTTCTAACATAAAAACATTCATGTGTTTGCAAAGTTCTTTGAATTGTGTATTGTATCCATCCATCCATTCATCCATCCATCCATCCATCTATCCATCCATCCATCCATCCATCTATCCATCCATCCATCCATCCATCCATCCATCCATCCATCCATCCATCCATCCATCCATCCATCCATCCATCCATCCATCATTCCATCAGCCCTCATTCCATCCATTTATCCATCCTTTCGTTTATCATTCCATCTATCCATCTATCCATCCTTCCTTCCATCCATCATTCCATCTATCCATCCATTCATTATTCCATCCATCAATCATTCCATCTATCCATCCATTCATTATTCCATCCATCCATCCATCAATCATTTCATCTATCCATCCATTCATTATACCATCCATCAGTCATTCCATCTATCCATCAATTCATTATCCCATCTAGCCATCGTTTCATCTATCCATTCATTCATTATACCATCCATCCATCATTCCATCTATCCAACAATTTATTATCCCATCCATCCATCATTTCATCATTTCATCATTTCATCATTTCATAATTTCATCCATCCATCCATCCATCCATCCATCCATCCATCCATCCATCCATCCATCCATCCATCCATCCATCCATCCATCCATCCATCCATCCATCCATCCATCCATCCATCCATCCATCCATCCACCCATCCTTAAAAGGTTTCCCTTTTACAGGAAGGTATGCACACACTTCACTTACACACACACACTCACATCCCATTTCCAAAGTGTGGGTGGTGTGTGTGTGTGTGTGTGTGTGTGTGTGTGTGTGTGTGTGTGTGTGTGTGTGTGTGTGTGTGTGTGTGTGTGTGTGTGTTTGTGTTTGCGTTGTGTTTGGTATTTGTTTTAACACACTGCTGCTGTATGTGTTTGTGTCTCAGGACAAAGACATAGAAGGAGAGGAAGAGGAGGAGGAAGCTGTGACTGCAGTATCCAAGGTAAACAACACTACCTGACAGCTATTTGGATGTAACACAGACACAAACACACCATTCGTACTGCTTTGAGTCTGTTCTTATGCTCTTATCTTTCATACATTATCTGTATGCTCACATTATCCCACCCTTATGACATCGCACTAATGGTTGTGTAACCCTAAAGAAATCCATTATGTGTCTCTTGAACTGTCTGTAGCCTTTAACTAACCTCAATGCTCCTGATTCACTAACATATGTAGTGTTTCTCAGCTGAGGTGGAGCAGGAGGGTCAGAGGACTGCAGTGTTTATCTGTAAACACACCAAGCCTCAGCTGTCAACTCTTTATCTTTCAACCTTATCACTGGAAAACTGTCTTGTTTGTTGTTGTGGTGCACACAAGCATGTTCTCATACTGTCATCCTTATCCTGCATCGCACTGTTGGAGACAGTGGGACGGGTTCATTTAGTTTAGATAAAACTGGTATGTGGTTTTGACACTTGGCTCTTGGCTCTCATACTAAATTTCTCTGACAATATCTTTTCAACTATTAATGAATACATTGCACACAGACACACACCTATGACCCTGTGACAATGACAAGAAACAAGGCCTTTATATTCTTACAGGTATCCAAAAATCGCATTAAGTTAAACTTCATCAAATTTGAAGAAAAACAGAAATCAAAACATACAAATGCTATCCCTCAAAGTGTCATAACTTCACAGTTCAACTTTGACACACTTTACTCAGTATTGTTGTGTTTACCAAGTTGCGTTGTGTAGTAAGGTATCTTCACAGACATTTTTGGGAACAGCTTGTTATTCATCCTTGGGACTACGGATGAAATTTAGCATCTTTGCGAAGTCAGGTGCATTTACACCGTGTTCCAAATTATTATGAAAGTTGTATTTTTGTGAATATTTTAAAAACTATGTTAACAGTCGTTTTCAAATTTGTCAAGAAGTCAGAAAGCGAATATATTCCTTCAAATATGTGGTTGAAATTATGCTTTTCAAAGTACGTTCAAAGTATCGCCTCATGAACTGGCCTGCCTGCTCACCTGATCTCAACCGACTGAGAACTTGTGGTCAATAATAAAGGAGATAATTTACAGTAATGGCAAGAAATACAGCTCAAAAGATCATCTTTGGAAAGCCATACAAGGTACAGCACACAGTCAGCAGAGAAGTCATCAGAAACCTCACTAAATCAGTTTACCAGTGACCTCTGACCCTCACTGAAAGAAAAGGAGGTTATATTGGACATTAGAGAAACACTTTAGATTTGAAATGTTTCAAAGACATTAACAGTTTTATTTTGTACACAAATGTAAAGAAAACTGTTGTTTTTGTTGAAGTTTGAATACAGCTGTAGTAAATATTATTATTTTCAATCAATAGAACATTAAAAATGGTGCCTAGTTTTTAATTTTCACAAGTTATATTCTCTTATCACCAACTTGCATAATAATTTGGCACGCTCATTTCTGCAGATTCTGAATTTATTTAAAAATACAGCTGAAAAGCATCATTTAAACAACATAGTTTTTAAAATGTTAAGAAAAATGCAACTTGCATAATGATTTGGAACATGGTGTACATTGATTATCAATGCATTAATGTTGATTAATGTGCATTGTCCCAACTCTATAAATGAATAAATTAAATAAAAAAATTAAAACATCTCAATATGGTATTAAAAATCAAAACAAGCGATAGAATTAATATCAGAATATCTTCATATTGTTGACTAGCTTGGTGGCTGTTGGCTTCTTCCCATGGCTCCAAACTGGTACACAAAACATGCATATTTTTTTTGATGTGCACATCTGTTAAAGTAAAATAATATCATACCTCTATAGTCAAATACTTCATGGTAGATAATCTCCTACTTTGATCCTCTGCAAACTGTTATTTATGGCATTAAGTTATAGCTCCGGATTCTGCTGTGGACAGTGCCACATGTGATTCAATTTACACATCAGTTAAAATCTGGATTAGCTGCAACTTTAATGAAGTTTAAAAAGTGCCAGCTTATTCAGTTGTTTTTGTTGTGACTACTTTAAGTTATGTAAAAAAATAATTATTTCATACAAATTTAGCAATGGATTTATGAATGAGTTCTGCAACTTAATCCAGGATTTGGTCAACAAACCGATAAATGACCTTTGATTGTTTCCAACCCAGAACAGATGATGAGATAAGATCCAAGGTTTGCATAAGAAAGTAGGATGCAAGTCATAGTGAGGTATTGTGCGTGAGTGAGATTATGCGCTGTGTCCTTGTTCGTGAAAGATATGCAACATCTCCTGATCTGTACTGACAACAAGTCTTTACTCAGAGGTGTGGTTGAGTCTGAACTCCTCTGAACGCCTAAAGCTTGAGTGTAAACCTCAAACAGTCACGGAGCATTGTCTCTGAACTCTGGCTGCCTTCCTCTCGTATGTAAAGCCCCTTTAGGTGACTCAGTTCACAGGACGTATTTTACAACCTGTCCTGTTTGTGAGGATAAGAGTGGCTGGGCTGGAGAGGGGAAGGAAACGCAGCATTCTTTCAAGGAGCCGGGCCTTTTGGACGGGAACAATCACTGTGGAAGAAAAACAAGGCTGGAAATAGCCACAGACTGCTCTTACACTGTGAAAGGCTACAATTCTTCCAGTACTGTTTTTCTATGCTCATATTAGGACAGAAGTACAGATGGAGGGATTACCTTTCAGTGTAAAAGGCTAATTTTACCTCTAGATTAGTGGACTATTGTCCAACAGTGCTGTGAAGCCTTTTTTCTAACACTGCATCCACTGAATTCTGCATACTGAAGCAATTTTTACAGTCAGATTAGATTTATTTTAAATGTTTCTGGTAGGGCTGTTGCAATATACCGATATTGATGATAACTGTCTTTTTTTAAGTTACAAGGACAGCTGAAGAGAGAGGAATTATTGAGAGTAGAGAGTGGGCGAAGACATGCAGCAAATGGTCGAGGCTGGGATTTGAACCCGCGACCACTGCAACCGGGACTATAGCCTCAGTATTTGGGGCGAACGCTTAGTTTAGATGACAAAACTGCGTTGCTAGCTGGAAGTCCTGGCTTACTCGTGTCTCTCTGTTGCATCCAGAGCAATCATCCACTCGTGAGCCGTTGTATGTTGTAAAAACTTCCATCAGTATCACAAATACAAAAATGTAGCAGATAATGCAGGTTTCAGTGATAATAAACAAAACTCTAACAGACACGGTAAAAAAACGTACAACTCCAAACCAGTCTAGCTTCAACTGACTCCTCCCACTGTCTGTGCCACACACAAACCTATATTACGTTTTTTCTCAGTCGCTTTGGTACATTTCTCAGATCAGAATTGAAATTCTTAAAACTACTTGTTCAATCTTCACATCATTGCGTCATTTGTGCACATCAAAAAAGCAGTTTCTCATTTCTTTGAACAAGTTGCATATGCTTTGGTACATCCATGCAAATGATTATCTACAATTCTCTGCTGTTTCCTACATTATCAAGTGCTTGTGTCATGTTGATCAAAATGTATTATAATGGGTCTCTGTTGAATAGTCTCACCCTCCACAACATTTAGGCATTAGTTCATCGCATATGCGTGTTCCTGATGAGATAAGAGCCACAATACACTAAGGTGTAACTTACAATTTACAGTAACTGTCATCAAATCTTTAGCCATAGTTTACATCAGAACGTCCCTCCAGAGTACACTGTTATATTGAAAACATAACTAAGCAATGTGACTGTCTTATCTGTACACAATGACACAAGGAGTTGTCACTCTGATGACACTGACATGTTCATTGACACAGATATTTACTTTTGAGAGATGAACTAAAGATTTTGAGCAAGATACTGGTTTTTGCAGGTAATCCATGGTGTTTTGCTATTTGTCCGAATTGTTTTGATAAATGCACTTACTGTTTTGCAAATGTCGAGGATGACTCCAGAAATATACCAAAGAGACTGAGGAAAACTGCAAAGAGACAGTGTCTTCTCACCAAAAAACAAACAAAAATAGTGTGTTAAACAACCAAACCTAATTATATTTTTCTACATTCTTTACCACAACAATTTCTTGATTATACTAACGATGAATAAATCTATAAACAGTCTCTAATAACCGGAAACATTGCTTTGCCCCATACACTTAGACTTATACTGGGCTAAAAATAAGCATACTAATTGGATGACAGTAGTGGTTCTATACGCTGGTTGCCATTCACCATAAAACAGATGGGCAATGAAGGAGGAGCAGCAGCAGAAGAAGACTCCAGCTGGCTAGCTAGCTTTTTACGCATTGTGTGTCTACTACTGAGACGATTTTACATGCTTTTATCTCCTCACGCCTGGACTACTGTAACAGTCTTTTCAGCTGCCCGCACGACGAGTCACTTGATCGTCTTCAAACTGTACAGAACTCAGCTGCCAGGGTTTTAACCAGAACCAAAAAATTCAACCACATCTCTCCGGGTTTAGCTTCCTTGCACGGGCTCCCTGTATGTTTTAGAATTGATTTTAAGATTTTACTGATTACTTTTAAAGCTTACTCCGAGCTATCTAGCAGACCTTTTAATACCCTTCGAGCCGACACATGCACTGAGATCCTCGGGCAGAGGTTTACCGTGTATTCCTAACACAAAAATGAAAACGAAAGGGTCCTCTGGAACCATCTGCCCGAGGAGATCAGGTCTGCTGAGTCAGTGAGCTCTTTTAAATCCTTTCTTAAAACATACTTTTATCGCAGAGCCTTCCCGATTTTATCTGAATTTTATTTGACCTTATTTTATTTTAAACTGTCTGAAGAAATGTATATTAAAATAATTGTATTCCTTTAGAGTTCTTTTAGGGGAATTTTATGTCTTTTAAAATAGGTTTTATTTCTTTATCTTGACTTGTGTGTTTTTATGATCTGCCTGTTTTATTTTGCTGCACATGTAAAGCACTCTGTAACCTGGTTTTTGAAAAGTGCTCTACAAATAAAATTATTATAATTATTACTGCAGCACAAACCACGTCAGAGGAGATGACAGATGAAAGCGAAATACTCTACCTGCACCCAAACTACATTTCCTTTCCTTTTTAGGAGTTTCTTGGGATCCTCTTCCCAGCTCTTCTGCCCCTGCACCAGTTGTTGATTTGATTTAGTTGGCATATTGATGGCCGGTGCAGGGCCTCTTGGATCTTTTGTTTATCAGTTGATCTGGTTACCTTGTCATCATTCATCAGAGTACTTCTTCTTTCTTGTACATTTTTGTACTATTATGGTTACAGACTCTCTCTTCACCTCCCTATGCTTGTATTTAGGGTATTTTGCAAAATAAGAGATGAACAATAGAGTTGAAGATTAATTTTAAATGAAGTTTTATTTAAATATTCAGATAATGTCGTTTGGTCACGACAATCGGGGGGTGAAAATCAGATATCCTGACAGCCCTAGTTTCTCAACTACTGAAACAACACATCACCCACATAGCAGATAGGTCTGGGCCAGATCTGGCATCAAGCCGGCACTGCTGGCTGACTGCTGGCATGGCAAGTGGTATGTCAACCAGTTGTGGGCCAGGTCTGGCATAATGACATTGTATATATGATGGCATGCAGTATCTGGCCCGATTGTGGCTTGGTTTATGTGGCCCAGATCTGTACAAGCGGCATCAAGGTTGAGCTTGTGATTAAGCTGGCCCATGTGTGGGCCGTCTCTGGCAAACTATATCTGGGCCACTTAAGGGCCGTCATTCTTTGCGGTATGTTGGCCAAGTCTAAGTGTATTGTAGGCCAGACCAATTTTGCTATGTGGGCAGATATTCACGAGTGAATTAGTCAAGCAGCAAATTAATTGACTGTCTCTTTTGATTGTCAATAAATGTCACAGGCTACAAGCAGCAGCTAATTAGCCTAGCTTAGCTTGGAAAAAAACGTGAGTCTCTCTACACATTTTCCACAGCAAAGATTCATAGTGAGTGATATGTTTGATTATAGAATGAGACATCCCATATAGCAAAATTGGTCTGGCCCAGTTCTGGCCCACAATACACTTTGACCACATCTCTCCGGGTTTAGCTTCCTTGCACTGGCTCCCTGAATGTTTTAGAGTTGATTTTAAGATTTTACTGATTACTTTTAAAGCTCTACATGGACTTACTCCGAGCTATCTAGCAGACCTTTTAATACCGCAGCAGCAGCAGCAGCAGCAGAGAGGTGGATAAGAGGGGCTAATTTTATAGACAAAAGATATATTAGTTTAAAAGAAGAGTACGTGCAGAGTGCTCAATACCTAAAGCTAAGTGTTAAATAAGAACTCCTCAAGCAATGACCTGGTTTCTGTGTTAAATTTGTCGGGTAACAACATTAATTAATATTTCCAAACTCAAATGCTGCTTTAATCTCCCCGTTTACGTCTGGGGGGTACAAATGGAAGAATTTGGTTCAATAAAAGCTCTATTGTTCTGCCAGGCATAGAGCTGCAGGTAAAGCTCCCTCACACAGCAGGTCTCTGTGAGCTGCTTGGTTTACCTACTTTTTGGCGGTAGAGATTATCGACCACTGAGCTGCTTTGGATCTAGAGGCCCTTGAGGTCAAAGCTGAGGAGAATGGTGAATAGGCAGGCCTCTGTATTTGCACACATGCATGCAAAGATACAGCTGGAATTTAGTACACACACACACACACACACACACACACACACACACACACACACACACACACACACACACACACACACACACACACACACACACACACACACACACACACACACACACACACACATGTATACACTCAATCTGCTGTGGCATCTCTGGTTTCTGCTCCACAAATCTGATCCACCCTTTACACTTGACGGCACATAAGAAACATTAAGCAGAGAGAGGGGGAGACGGAGAGAGTGGAGACAGGGTGGTGGTGAAATAGCTGAGAATAGTTTTTAAAATATTTGGGTGATAATAAACTCCATGAAACTGGCAGTGTTGTGCCCTCAGGCAAGTTCAGGATGTGAGGCAAGGGGAGAAGGGTTTAGATTTTTCTTTTATCAGCAGCAGTGACTGTCTCCTCAGGAGATACCAAAGATAGGCTGAGTTTACAAATCCATCAGAAGTAGTCACATAGTTTGAATGTAAGAAGAGGTCATGTGAGGGACCTTGTGTGTCCACGTGTGTGTTACATAAAGGACCAGCTCCTTTGTTGAAGTGATCTGAACTCTAAGATTCTGAAGCGTAATCTCAGACTTGGTGACAGATCTTATTATACGTGTTCCTGTTTGGTTTGAAAGACGACAGCTTTCATGTTTAAGTTGTTTGCTTGTTGTCGCTGCTTTCACATCCTCTGATCTCGACCAGGAGAGATGAAACGTAGCCTATGTGTTGGTGTTCTGTGTGCATGCTGTGCTCTGAATTGAGCACATCCTGCTCAGGTAAAATATAGAAACAAAAGAAGCAGTTAACACGGGGCAACAAGGTCAGATACATTCATCAAATAAGTTCTGAGAATGTTTTGATAACGGTACAGCAAAGGCAAGCACGGATGTGGTAGGAGTAAACGGTATGACCCTGGCAATTGACATTGGGAATTCTTCCCAGGCACGGAGGGAAATTGAGCCAAAAGTTGGTTCCTTAATCATTGCAGAGGGCGGTATCAATCTGTGTAAAGGCAGGGAGGAATTCTGAGTGTGAGGGAGTTTCAGAGGGAGTGGAGGGTTTTCTACAGGAATGTGCCATATCTTACTGCCAAGGCATGAAGGCAATGCCTCTCAGGATCTCACTCTTACATTTATCTGAAACGTTGAATCTGTGGGTTTGAGGTTTTTCTCAGCAAGAATTACAAAGAAGAGTCATTGGTATGTTGGCTTTTGTGGGCTGGATAGGAAATCAAACTTCACGTCTATGCGGTAAAAATGTTGCTACGCTTGCAAATGGTTAGCTTAACTTTGCACAAAGACTAGACAGAGCAGAACAAACTTGCTAAGTTCTATCCAGAAATGAAAACAGCACCATGAGAAAAATAACTTAATATATGTCACCAAGGTTTTTCTACAAACTGAAAAAACACAAAGTGCGGGCTTTGGTTGACCGGGCTAAGCTAGCTATTTCAACTCTGTGTACAGCTAGGCTAACCAGTCAGTGTTAATTGTAAGAAGTCATTTATAGCGTCAAACCCCTCACTATGTAGGCCACCGTACTAGCAAAGAGCCAATATAAGCTAATTTAAGAGTTAGCAATGAAATAAGGATTCGCTGTATTTATTTTTTGGTTGCTGTGTTTTGTTGGAGATGCGGTGTTTCAGATAGCTTGGGATACAAGTTTTTTTTTTTAACAGCTAACTTGCAGAACTTTATTAGCTATGGGTGTTCATTTTTTGTAGTTATCTTGTAATGCTTTTTTTTAGCTGGGTGTAGCCTTTTAAACTATCTTGGGATACACTCTATGCCCTACTAGCTGTTCCATGGTCTAGACTAAAAACTAAAGGCGACAGGGCCTTTGCTGTCAGAGCCCCCTGACTGTGGAACAGCCTGCCAGAGGAAATCAGACTTGCAGAGTCAGTCCCTAATTTTATTTCACTACTCAAGACACGTCTTTATAGTAAAGCTTTTATTTTGTGAATTTATTTTAATTTTTAACGTTTTTACCTCTGCTTTTACTGTCAGTTTGCTTTTATTGCTTCTCTGCTTTTAATCTCTGTTTGCTTTTATTTATTGTATGCAGCTAAGTTTAATGATTGATAGTCCCTGTCTGATGCAAATGTGTACAGCACTGTTTAATGTTGCCCTGTTTTGTCTGCTTGTGTCTTCCTTAACATTTCCTTATTGCTGCTTCCTGATTGTCTGGCTCCATGTATTTTATGTCCATGGCCACTTTCTCAGAGACTGTCATATCATGTCCTTATGTAGCTTTTAGTCATTTTAATCGTGTGGTGCTATTCGTCCTTTTCTTTTCTTTTTTCCTTATTTTCTTTTTCTTTCTGTTTGTTGTTTGTGTTTTGGTTTCTCCTCTCCCTTCTTATTTTTATTTTATTTTACTTTGTTTTTGTTTAATCTTGATCTTTTTAGGGAGCCTTTTTGACATCTGGCAAGGGACTAAGGGTGTAAACTAGCCGTTTGGCTAGCTCTGGCATATTTACAGAAGTGTTAATTAATATGCATGGTCCTTTTAAATGAAAAATAGAATAAGTAAATATTGCCTCTCTCCTTCTATTGTCAGCTTTTATTTTTTTGGTGAAGCACTTTATACTTGTATTAAAGTGCAATACAAATAAAAGTATTATTATTATTATTATTATACTTTTTAAATGATGCTAATTTCTTTTAGCTAACTTGCAGAACTTTTTTTTTTTTTTTTTTACTAACTTGTCTTTTTTTCTTCTATATCTAAGTGTAGTTCTTTAGCTAGCTTGTGGGGAAGGTGATATATTTTTCCTGAAATATTTGATAGCTCTCCTGAGCCACAAACTATGCCAGATTTCTGCCAACTGCTTATCAAACTTTAAACATTGAGTTTGCAAAATTTAACCATTTTGATTACTGATATTATAGTTTCACCCTGTTTCACCCTGTTTCTTGTAATTCCAGTAGATGTGCTGAGCTAATATAAGCAGCTACTAGCTTTGTGTAAACCACACACGCATGAAAGTGGTATCAGTTTTATTGTTTTACTATCTGCACACAGTTTACCCATTTCAAATTATTTCTGTGAGGACGATTATGCAGCTGAAAAGCCCGTTTCTTCACGCCATTGTGAATGTGGTTACTTTTTAACTGCAATAAAAGAGAGAAGAGATAAAGATTAAAACATGAATTTGTAAGTGATTGCAGTTTCAGAACAGCATGCGTCATTAGTTCAAAGCCTGTGAAGCTCAAAATATCTTAAAATGCTAAGTTCCCGTGAAGTCGACATCATAAAACCAGGTTCCTCAAGGAAAAGCAAGAATCAAAATATGAATCGGAGATAACTAGCTGGCATTCATCAGATGCTACATTATGATTTGGCTCTGCAATCCAAAATAAAAAGCTCTTTTGTCTGCTGGTTTTTCTGTCAGGAGGCCAAGGTGAAGAAGATCATGTCAAAGAAGGAGAGGAGGGAGAAGAAGATGTTTTCCTCCAAAGATGACGAGCACTTCTTGTTGACTGGGGTGAATGTGGCCGACCGCAGAGGGTAGGATTACTCAATAAAATATGTTTGTCCATATACTCAGTGTTTTTACATCCAGAGCATGTGCGGAAGATTATCTCCATCACATGTTGGTGGTGTTATATTTTAAACCCTCTTTCAGAACATAGAGTTCTCACAGTTTGTCCTGGTGGAAGTGACCATCTCAACCAGAAACTAACTCTATATATTTCAAGAGTGAAGGCATAAATAACGTTTCAGATTCCTCCAAATAAGTCCTTTTTAAGATGTTTTTTGGAAGTCATTGGGTAAGCACATGTGGAGAACGGGGTCAAATGCTGGGCTAGCAGACAGGGCCAACTCTACCATGTAACTTAGCTAATCGAAAAGAGAGTCTGGCCAAAACACTAAAGAGCCGATGTATTTCAGGTTTGGGAGTCAAAATATGGAGATATGATGAGTTTCAAAAAAGCATTATATAGATTAATTAATGATTACAATATATACAATGAATAAGAATGAGGGAGTATAATGTAGAAAAAATCTGCTTTTATTCCTTTCTTTTTTGTACTGCTGATTAGGGATGCACGATATTATCGGCATGTTATCGGTATCATACGATTTTAGCTTAAAAATGAACTATTGGACATCAGCCATCACGCTGATCTCCACCGATGTAATTAACCGATAAAATAATGGGCTGCTTCACACATGTTGGGCTCATGTTTGAAGTTAAAGTTGAATTTAAGCAGCAGTCTGTAAGGTACATGTAGCTGACTAATTTATGCACATTTCCTGTCAAAGAGTAAACCATTTTATTTAATTTGGGTTTAATTGCTGTACAGTGTCACTTTTCACATGTTCCCTGTGAACAGAGGTTAGGTTTACTTACTATGTCAAATGTGAAATTGACCAAATTTGCCCTGGTTGTGTTTATTGTCAGGATTGTCTCAGGGAGAGCATCATCCAAGTTTTAAGAAGGATGTATCTGTTTGTATGAATTTAGTTTGAAAGCAATTGTGATAAAAAAATATGCAGTTTTAAGTATTAAGTATTTTTCTTATTTTGCACAAGAAATGAATATTACATAACAAATGTGATAAGAGTATCACCATAATACTGTACAACAATTCCAATACAGAACAGAATTGATGATCTCTGCAATTAGGAGTGCGGAAAAAAATATTGTTATCGGTAATCGGCTAAATTCGTTATAAAATATCGGCATATCGGATATCGGCAAAAAACCCAATATCATTCATCCCTACTGCTGATGTTTTGGGTAACATTTTGGATTCATTTAAAATGAATGAATGAATTGAATGAATATTAATTCATACATTCATTCAAAAGGCTACATTTTAAAATATTCATCTACACTGAGTTGATGTCATGTGGTGCTAAATTCTAACACATTTTTTTCATTTTTTTCATACTTTTCCACAAAAAAGTAATGTTCAAATTATGTGTTAATCCTCCTGTTATGTTCATTTCTCTGGAACAGCAATAATGTTCCTGGGTCAATTTGACCTGGGGCATATTCAATTATCAAAAAGTGTCAGAACCCCAAAAAATCCCAATCCACATTTTTCATAATCTAATCTAATAACTCCATTACTAACCATTTAAATCAAGATTTAGTCAATTGGTGTTCTTTAATCCTCACAGATCATGGTTCAATGAGGATAACTCACTCATTTTCATGAAAATTAATGTTAAAACTTTTTAAATGTACATTGGAAAGCCCTAAATATAAATACAATAGTTTAACATGACATAGATTTTTGTTTATTTTATTTTATATTTTGATTTAGATTTTTTTTTTATGAGGTGATTTTGGTAACACGAGTCACGATGACCCTCTGTCACATGCTGCCCAGATTTTTTTGCTACATTTAGCTGGTTTGGAAGGCATATACTGCCTAAAATAGACTTTAAAAAGGGTCAATTTGACCCGCAACATAACAGGAGGGTTAAAATAGTGGCGCCACCATCAATTGAATGTGCCCACTTCATTCCTGGTTGATATTATTATAATGGGGACTTACTCAGTGTGGAAAAAATGTTTATGTTCTTCACATTCTTGTGTATATGTTTATGTGAGGGGCAGATCCTCATTGGTCCGTAGGGAAGTAGAACACGCATGAAGAGGAAAACCTAAATTAATCACTCCTCTGAGACACACAACCGGGAATTCCTATACAGTCGCTTTCTGTACGGGGAAAGTTCCAGTCTGCAGAGTGACAATATAGCGAGCACACCCAGTCTGTTCTATTCATAGTGAAGAGGTGATTTGTTAACCCCTTCTTTTTCTCTCCTTGTTTTTCTTTTTCTGCTCTCAGATCTCACAAGAAAACCAAGGACGATGAGAAGGAGAAGGAAAAGAAGGACAAACCAGAGAAGGGCCACTGTTTCTGGGAGAGCGTTACGATGACCATGAGGCAGATCTCCCCTGCCAAAAAACTAGAGAAGATGGAGGGCTGGGAGCCGCCTCAGCTGGTCAGCCCACCTGAGACTGTGACTGAAGAAACCCAAAATGACAATAGCGAGAAGGCAGACCTGCCGGTGTCCGTCTCTGACTCTTTAAACTTCCCATTAGAAATAGCTTCGTGGGGGGGACAGGGTCAGGAAGAGGACTCGTCCCGTTACGCTAACCTGACAGACTCCAAGGATCCAGCAGCTTCGGCGATCACGTGGACAGCCCGCGCCAAAGTCAAGCTGGCCGGCATCAGCAGGATGAGCAGAGGGATTGTGTCAGAGGGTGCGTGGGAGGGGTTCAAGTAGTAGAGATTTGACCTTTGATGCCCTGTTCTTCCTTACCTTATGAACATCAACAAAGAGGATGAAAACATGAACTTTATATCTGGGTGTTTCTGCAGTTGAAACCAGTGCTGGAGAGGCTGAAGTTAAGCCCTTACCAAGACACATGAAGATTGTCTTTTATTATTTGTCCCAAGTCCTTGAAGGCAGCATTTGTCTGTTTTATTGACAGGCTTTTTGACACTTTTACATCACTGACTTAAAGCCTTAAACTGCTGTGTCATTTTAAGTGTGATATCCACTGGCCCTGCATTGAAATATTTAATATTGCCAATGAATGAGGAGTGAGATTGTGGTGTAATTATTATTCTAAAGTAAGTGTGCAAACCAGCTACTGAAGACGTCATGTCGGGTTTTTACTTCCCTCCTGTCAATGCAGTCACAGAATCTGCTCTGAAGCCTTAACTGATACTACTTTAACGGGCTCCCCACAACTGATGCAAACTTCTTGGAGTCTGATTGTCAGCATGTATACGTATACGAGTGAAAAAATCTCCAATGTTTCTGAAGAAAAGAAGTGACTCCACACCTGTGAAGTGCCTTATATCAGTAGAATGACATCATGTGTTTGACTTGTATATTTGAAACAGACCAAATCATACTCTGAGCTCAGACTTGCTGTTCTCATCACAGTCTATGCTGGTGCAGGTGGGTCAACCCTCCTGCACCCAGCATGCAGACACCTCCTGGTTTCCAGTTACAAACCAGTCGTTATCAGCATCACCAGCACAAACAGAAGACAAAGTGTTTACCTGCTACATTCAAAAACACTGGTCAGTTCTTAAATGCTGTTTGCATAGCTGTTTATTTTACTTGCAATGTAATTTCATTTCTATGATTATATGAGTTTATTTTGAGTGAATGAGAAACTGTTAGTCTCTGCTTTACCGTCTTTGTTCATGTCTGCTAACTGAATTTGTTTGAAACCGCAGTCTGCCTCACTGCAGACAGCAGTGTACACAGATGCACGTCAACTTCCAGGGACACATTATCTCAAGTTAAATAAAGATTTGGTCTTAAAGTCTGATTCTTTTTTCAACACCCGACCTGATGTAAATATAAGCCTCAATTAATGTAACTTTTCTTTCACAGAGCAAATGATTTAAATCACTAGGGGTTTAATGCTAGACCACACAGTCAGGTTTATAGAATAGTTTTTGTAATTTCCCCCCAAAATTGAAATTGGTGAACAAATCTATTTAATTTTCAAAGTTATAAAAAATCTAGTTAAGAACTGCAGCCAAAGAGCAACAATATTAGGTACAAAACTTTGTTCCTGTGTTTCAAGATATTCAGGTATCTTGCAGTTGTTTGTGGACAGACATTTGCATCAAAATCTAAAAAAGTAAACCAACATTTTTATCAAATTTAACCCGTTTCTCTGGAACAGCAATAATGTTCCTGGGTCAATTTGACCCAGGGCATATTCAATTATCCAAAAGTGTCAGAACCCAAAAAATCCCAATACACATTTTTTGAAATCTAATGTTTAACTCCATAACAAACCATTTAAAATCAAGATTTGGTCCATTGGTGTTCTTTTATTCTCAGCTCATGGTTCAATGAGGATAACTCACTCCTTTTTCATGAAAATTAATGTTAAAACGTTTTTTTTATGTACATCGGAAAGCCCTAAATATAAATACAATAAGTTAACATTACGTTGATTTCATATATGTATTTTACATTTAAATTATTTTTTAGTTTTAATGAAGTGATGTTGATAAATTACACCTCTTCTGTCACATGCTGCACAGATTTTTATGCTGCATTTAGCTGGTTTGGAAGGCATATATTGCCTAAAATGGACTTTAAAAAGGGTCAATTTGACCCATGACATGACAGGAGAGTTATGAAAGACTTTCCAATGAAAATAAATCCTGCAATGCATAAACAAAGACAGAAACAGGTTTTTAGAAATATTTAATTTTTGTATAACTAGTTAATGTCCCATAAAAGTCACAATAGTACCATCAAGAGTATTGGGACAGCAAGGAATATTACAAAAGTTGGAGGAAGGATACAAAACTTTTTTTCCCCTTTTACATTTCTACTTTTTTTTCCTTTCACTTGATATTTCTGACAAAATTTGACTATAAAAACTTGTTTGACTTAAGGGGTTTTACACCTCTATCTTAATGTCCATATTTCTGATGTACACGGAGCACAACAAGAATACACAAAGGACAACATACATCATGTAAACAGGGACTCGAACAGGACATGCAGTCAGTTATTGCAGGAAAATACCACCAAAACAAAACAGAGCAGAATAGTTGTAACCCCATAAATAAGCCATTAATATGCGTCATCTTATCCATCCAGACTGACATGTTTTACCTTTTGTCTGTAAAAAAAACTCAAACATTACATAATATCACTTTTCTACCATAAACATTCTATAACAGCTTTACATATAAATCCTTTCACATATTCATATCACATTTACATATTTGTTCTTTCCTCTGTCAGGAAAAAAACTTTTTTTACTGCAAGGAAACAAGCAGGAAAACATAAAAGTTGCTTTTATATTTAAACCAATATCAACATTTGTAAAATGAACAAACACGTAAGGTAAACCTTCGAAAACATTTGTGCGTGAAGAATTGAAGACATAAAAAGTCATCTCTTATATTTCAAGCCCTTTGTATTTGGGTAAAAACGACATCAGAGTCTCGTACGCACTCTCAGAGTCGGGAGTGAGGGGTAAACGGACACGCTTTGCTTGGAGAGAGACGAGGTTCAGAACTTGAAGAGGTCAATAAAGTGCTGTGGAGAGATGGGCATGAGGCAGCTGTCTGGGTCGATGGCTGTGCATGGATGGCCACAGTCCTGGAACACAGTAGACATCACACAGTTAGAGAAAGATGATTAGTAAAGCTGAGGAGCAGGTCTGTATACAGTGGGTCGATGGAGGACTTCAGTGCTGGTTGCATCAGCTGTTAGTTTCAAATTGGAGAAGTGATGTTTAAGATTTTTGAGTTACTGAATTAAATGGATCCCAAAAGTCCAAATCTCACTTCGATCCATGTGAACAACTATTTTATCCCTCCAACATCAATAAAACTCTTGGTCACTATTATTACTTAAATTTAACAACAACTCTAACAACTCTTTGTGAACGGAGTGTCAAAACTTATTGCAGATTTGAACTCAGTCAGTAACTTGAACTTGTAACAGAACTTAGTATTTCTAACCAAGCACCTTAAGTTTATGGAAGAGTAATGCATATACATTTAAAAAAAAAAGTGCTGTGCGTCTGACTCCATTTAAAAGTCATACTCTGGCTTTTACATCGCCAGACGTGCAGTTTTGCTGAGATGGAGGGAAGCTGCCCACAATCAGTGGCTGAGGGACATCATGTCCTGCTTAAACCTTGAAAAGATCCGCCATTCAGTCACTGGCTGCAGTAGAAAAATGTTTATTCAAATGTGGGGACCCTTTTACGGAGCACTTTCAGCAACTTCAGTCAATTTAAGAAGCACCCTCCTTCTCTGTCTTTGTCTTTGACCTTACAATCTTCATCTCGATAATATTTTTTAGTTTTGTTTTACATTCTTTTATTCTATGTATTCCCACCTAAATATTGTTTTCTCTAGTACCTTCCTTCAAAACAACTCAACAAACTACAATACATCCAGAACTCTGCTGCCCGCCTGCTCACCCACACCCGCTCCCGTGACCATATCACCCCTGTCCTCCAAAACCTCCACTGGCTCCCTCTCAAACAGCGCATACATTTCAAAATCCTCCTTCTCACCCACAAAGCCCTCCATAATCAGGCCCCCTCTTACCTCACCAACCTGCTCCATCACCACACCCCCTCCCGTAACCTCCGATCCTCCAACGCCTACCTCCTCTCCCTACCACCTTACACCAAGCACCGAACCTTGGGGGACAGAGCTTTCTCTGTCGCCGCCCCCACCCTCTGGAACGCCTTACCACTTAACATTCGAAACTGCCCCAACCTGTCCACCTTCAAATCACTCACCAAAACCCACCTGTTTAGAATTGCGTTTAACGTATGATTGCTTTTAAATGTATTTTATTCATGTTTTTATTATTCTGTTGTTTTATATGATGTTTTTATCCTTTGTGCAGCATCTTTGAGTTTTCAGAAAAGCGCTTTATAAATAAAATGTATTATTATTATTATTATTACCACTGTAATCCCTTAAAAATGACCGACAACCTGACTTCCAGCACTAGAAGGCTGTTTACTCCAGGACTGTTCTACTAAATGTTTGCACTATGGAGCCCCTATACGGACATTGGGACTGTTGGGTTATGTGGGAAGGGTTTTGTGTTAGAACCAGCTGATCTCATGGTGCAGCTTTCTGTGTACATTTTGTAAATTTGTTTATGTGTGAAAATCAATAAAAAATTATTGAGAAAAAAAAAAAAAAAAGCTCTGTTTTTCTGAATTAACCACATACTGCTACCGTAACATCCCAACAGCACCTCAAGGCAACACAAGGAAGTAAACACGCCCTGGTTGTTCAATTAAATCCAGTTTGAATTTGCCTTGCGTTGAAGACATTAGGAAATACTGAAGTCTTTAAGTAACATAGATGGTATAGTCAACTTTTTGCACCTTAGGACTTTGCAGTTGTTAAGACCAAACCAAACTTCTCGGCCTGTGACCCCCAAAATATAGGTGCCAAAGACTTGCGATCACCCTGCCCCTTGAAGTGACTTAATGTGGCTTCATTTAGCTGGCCTGCAGAAAATTTGCCTACCTATATGAGCATGTGACTGTGTTTCCTGTGCCTTTATGAATTAATCTACTGCTACTGATGCTTTTGATTATTAACAGGTCACTAACCCTAAATTTTGGAGTCATCTGGCAAAAAGAAAGGCAGAAAACTGATTACATTTTCTATTTTCAAGGTTTTATTTCAAGTTTAGATACTATTTTTGTCAATGTTTTTTACTATAGCCTAATTGGTAAAACTTATTATTTTTAGATAAGTAATGCAAAACCAACCAAGAGAAGAAAATACAAACATAATAATGATAATAAAGGAATAGGCTAATTATAAATAAAAGTACATACAAAAAGGAAGATAAACATAAGAAAACAAGGTAAATAAATTAAATAAATATTAATAATACATATTTTTAGATAACTTAAAAAAAAAACATTCTGGAAGACATCTCACGACCCCCAAGGGTGTCCCGACCCACACTTTGTGAAGCCCTGCCGTAGACGTAAGGTCCGTTATGATCTGCTGGACGTTGCAGCATTTCTCCAGGATCAGCTGA
>NC_048284.1:12700581-12710581 GCF_009762535.1 Notolabrus celidotus | reverse complement strand
CAGTTACACTTCTGGAGCTGTGAGGAGAATTTCAAATGTAACGGGGGATTCAGACGAAGAAGAAACTAAACTAGGGTCAAACGGGTAGAATTAACTATCTATTCTGAGAAGGTGGTTTGGGGTTTCATGCACGACATTTTTGCAGTCAATGTGCTTGTTTCAATTATCAGAATGAGGATACTAGTTAAGTCTGTGCCAAAAATTGATGTTATGTAGACGGTAGTTGGTTTTCTTCTCACGCAAATTTGCCCGACGTACTGTCAGGGACACAGCTTTAACCTTCAGCTTGTTGCACTCGTAAAGAAGCGGTATGATGTGAGGACAGAAAAACAAGGGAGAAATAAAGCATTGGTAAAAATGAAGGAGGAAAAGGTGACTAAAAAGAAGAGAAGGAGGGTAAAAATGACAACAGAGACCTTGGAGTTCTGATAAATGTGGCTGCTGGGGACACTGTTTGGTCACAGGCTTGTTGGGAGCAATAACAGGGTGCAGACCCCTGTTCACATATCACTTCTACTGATACTGAGCAAAAAAGTCTGAGCTGTCTGAGCTGTCTGAGCTGCCATACTGTAAGATTAGAGTCTGAGAGCATGCTCGAAATACTAGAAATTCAGGTTGTTCTTTTAAATGGAAAATTGATACTTCAGCTTCTTGGCCTTTTTGTTTGCACTGATACAGGGAGAGTTAAACTCTACAAATTTAAAGCACAAGACAAGTTTGGAGATAGAGATAAGTATGAGAAAATCTTGGGTAACAGCTCAACAAACCCACTCATAACCTGTGAGACCTGAGTGAGTTTTCTTGAAGAAGCTAGCTCAATAAACGGAGAAAACTTGGACACGCTGACTGAGAAAATTTGAATCACTTGCCAAAGAGGTGATGTCTTTTGCCTTCTGCTTTGGTATTTGTAAAAAACAAAAAACTGCAGCGTTTGTTTCAGAGTTTGTTTTTCTCCTAAATGCCCTAAAAGGTTTCTAAAAAAATCCACTTAGTCCATCATGCTGCTGTAGTCACTCTGTCACATTTAGCACTGCTCCTCTCTGCTGTCCCTGTCCTCTCTTTACTCTGTCAACCATAAAAGACCATCTGCCCGAGCAGACTTCTCAACCTGTCCGTCAGAAATACAGTGAAGAGAGACGGACAGAGAAACATGTGTGTGAAAACACAGATATGGATGAGAGGGATAAACCTAGTTTGGTCTTTTGGAGTGGAATCAGAGTGACGTAAGTGTTAGAGAGTCTTGCATTGGGTAGATGTTTGAGAACTGAATAATTTGGAGGCAGCTTTGTTCTGGGGAATCTGAGGGAAAGTTGCATAAAAAATACACTTCTACTCGATGTAATGAATTCTGTCACTATTTTTCAGTCCTGTTTAAATTTTCTTTAACTGTGTCATTCCTGTACTAAAATAACTACCAAGCAAGTTAATGTCCTCTCCTTTGCTTCATTATTTGCCCGTCGTCGAATTCTCCTTCTCTAGAAGAGTCATTCACCTCCTTCAAACACATCCTGGCTTCAGGATTTGCTATAATTTTTTAAATTGGAAAAGATCAAATACACCATTCTTGGTTCAGCAGATACATTTTACAGGTGTTGGCAGCCTCTCATCTCTCACTTTCAAAGAACACAATCTATTTAGCTGAACTAAAGTCGTGGCAGGATGATTATATATGCTCACTAGTGATCTAGGAAGAACATGTTGATGCTTGATAACACGATGTCCTTCTTTGTTTGTTTGATATTGTTTGTTTCTGTATTATTTTTTTTTTTCTTTATTTTATTCTATTTTTGTTAGGTACACTCTTTGTCATTCACTTCACATAAATGTATTCATTTGTTTGTCTCTGTTTGTCTTACTGCAGTTTTTAAATGTTAAAATGAATACAATCTGGTTTAAAAAGAAACAAAAAACTGTGTCATGCCGGCAAATGTTCAAATAGCCCCATCGGACATTGTTTTAACCTTCTTATTTTCTGTGACTTCATAAAACTATTTTCCCAAAGCTAGACTGCAAAAATCAAAACTCAGTTACTTATTTCCTAACCCACGTTCAGACCCATTAGCTTCTCTGCGAGGTCTAATATCTCGTTACGTGGGGTAAAAAGCAAAACCAGCTCTGAGTGGGAAACCATTAGAAGCGTTCTTTTTTGCATTATCAAATATAGCCGTGACGAATCAAAAAATCCCATCCGCCGTGAAATGAGGCGAAGATCTAAGAGGGAAGTGAGAGTAGGTGGTGTTTTGCTCTCTCAAGGTGGAAAGAAACAAAGTGGGTGGAATTAAAAAAAGAGAAATGATGATACGAGGGTGGAAAGACAAGAGAGAGAGGGAGAGGGAGTGAGTGCATTAGGAGGGCAATTATACAGCAGACAATCTCATTTTCTCCTCTGCTGTTACACTACTTAAAAAATTACAACTTCTCGGAAGTTAAGGCAAGTAATGGAGCCCGACTAAACATTTGAAATATTAAAGGAATAATCAAATTTCTTTATGTTTTAAATGTTTTTTTTCTTAAAATGTCCAGAGTGATGTTTTTATTTTGTAATAAACTACGTTTTTCAATTTGTGACTTTTAGAGTTGAAATCTTGGAAGCAGTCCTGTTTCCTTTACAGCAAACGTGACAGTAAATGTTTTGATGTTTCCCAATCTGCATAATTCCTCTTTTCAACCAGCAACCTAGACCCTGTTCCCATTCCAGAAAAAAATCCATTTCAATTTAGGTCACAGTGTTCGTTTGAGTGAAAATGGAGATGGCAAGAGCCAATACACGGTGACACCATGAATTTAAAATGACTGCAGTATGCTCAGCTTTCCTTAACATAAATTGTCTGAGCGAGCCAGATCTTCCAGACAGCCCAAAAGCTTTAGGTAACATGTGGATATTTCACAGCTCACAGCAGATTGCAGTAAAAAAAGATGTTAAAACGATGACCATGAAATCCTCCTAGATTTTTCCCAGTCCTATTCCCTACGACTATATTTCCAGAGAAGATTTCTTGCGGTTTTCTAACAGTTCCTCTACCTGTTTTTCAAGGCATTTATCAGACAGGCATCTCTTGTGAGAGTTATTTTTCAGAGAGGAGGGGAAGTGAGTACGGCGCGTGGTGGGAGGTGAAGAGGAGGACGGCGAGATGAAAGAGGGAGTGCAATCCATCTGAGACGTGACAGTGGGGGAAAATCCATCCTGAGTGAACAGGTGAGTCATTGTGAGCGCATGCATGAACATCTCTGAAAGTTTCTGGTACAGACAAAGTCGGGAATTGCAATTTTAGAGAAAGGGCATGATTGGGAAATGGTATAAATCTGAGTAATGTATAGGTAGATGGATAATTTGTGGAGCAGAACTCAAAATTGAGTTGCAAAGAGGGCAGATTTGGAACAGTGTGGTGTTTGTAAGAGCAACGACTCTGAAAACCACGATCCAGAAGGCGGGGAGGAGGAGCCAGCCTGGGGGGTCTGCATAATGTGGACCTATCTAAATGGCTCTCCAGGGGGATTTACAGCTGGCAGGAGCAGGGACATAAATCAGGAGTAGTCACTGAGGCTGCTGCTGCAGACAGAAGATCTACAGTGCAGCTACCGCACCTAGTAAAACCTGGACCAACAGGTAAATAAACACATTAACTGAGATGGAAATTAACACTCTGCACAAACTGTAGCAGGAGTCTGTTAGTGAGGGTGTCAGACGTCTCCAAACCTGTGACCTGAGGCGACTTCTGACAGAGTGACAGATGTGACAGCTTCATACATTTAAGGGGCACTTTATCAATTTTTCATGTCAAAGCCAGTCACAGGGAGCACAACTCAGCCAGGGAGAGCTGATGTAAGACATCTTCTGTTGTTCTTGAGAAGCATCAAGTCGAAATAAAGTGTTTCGAAGTGTCAAACTGGGAGTGAATTTTGAGAGAGGTTGTGTTACAAAGACAGAGGAGGAACATTTTTTACGAAATCCACGAAACATTTAGATCTTTGGGAATTGAAAAGGTTCATGAAGTTTGTGAAAGTGATTGTTGTTCACCAGCAGTTTTAATGCTAGGACTTTTGGTCTTTGAGATCTCCATCAGGAGTAACAAGCTGCAAATTTAGGAATTATGCAAATTCAGAAAAACAAAATCTTTTGGAGGATTGCTTTTTGGCCACCTCATCAATCACTTAAGAACCACTTTAAATCACAACTAAAGTTTTTTTTTTTTTTTTTTTTTAATAGCACCCTGAGTTTTTAAAGATAAAGGGAAATCAAGACTTAAATTGTGTGGTGAAGAGAAGCCTTGGGTTTTTGTCCTCTGCTGTTAAACCTGCCCTACGCAATCTAGGGGTCCAAATGGGCCAAGCCCTCAGCCTGGACCAGCTTCTGATTAGTTTGGTTCGTTCTTCTTTTTATCACTTAAGAAATATCGCCAAACTCAGACCTTTTGTGTCCACAGCTGAGCTGGAAATGATTATACATGCTTTTGTGTCTTCTTGCTCGGATTATTGTAATTCTTTCTTCACATGTCTTAGCAATGCACCTATCTGTTTAGACTTGCCTTTGTTTAATCTGTCTGTTTTTATGTCACGTTTTTGTATGTATTTTCAATCGCTGTTTTGCCTTTTAATGTTTTTCTATTGTTGTTTTTGTAAAGCACCTTGTGACCTCTGTTCTTGAGAGGTGCTCTATGAATTAATCTTACTTACTTACTGGCTTACTAAATTCTAAATTTCTAACCCTGTCTCCGAATCTGAATCAGATATTTTTCTCTCAAGTCACTTCTTGGTGTTAAAATATCTTCAGCTGGTCGTCATGTACATACATTCATTCAATCAATCAAATGTGCTTTCAAACAACAAGCTAGCTAACCCATAAAACTCAAGTCTCTAAAATAGTATGGGAGGTCGAGTCTTCAGTTATCAGGCCCCTCTCTTTTGGAATCATCTACAAGTCAAGAAGACAGGCACCCTCTCTACTTTTAAGGGTAGACTTCAAACGTTCCTTTTTGAAAAAACTTACAGCTAGGGCGGCTCAGGCTTGGTCCAGCTCTTAGTTTTGCTGCTATAGGCTAAGACTGCCAGGGGAACTGACACACTGGGAGCCTGTCTTTCCCCTCTCTCTCCTCTGTCTGCCGATCACTTACTTTAACTCTTCCTGTCCCATTAAAATCACTAACCATAGATCTTTCTGGAGTCCCTGAGCTCCCTTGTCTCGTAGATTCCGAGTTGCTGCTGTAGACAGCTTGCTGCTGTGGACGTGCCAGACTCCAGCTGCTACAACTACTACTATCTGTCTCACCACTATCATCTCTCTCTTCATCTTCCTCTATCCCTCTCTCCAACACTGTCTCAGTGGATGTTGGTCTAACATGAGTCTGGTTCTGCCTGAGGTTTCTGCCTGTCATAAGGATGTGGCCCTTGCTAAATCGTTTATTTGTTGTGGAAGCAGATGAATAAAACTACTTCACAGTGGCTTTCAGGCAGCTAAGAGGAACAGTAATGCACCACAGACATCACTGTAAATAAAGAGTTTCATGTTATTTGGTGTGTTTTCTGTTTTGAACAGACTCTGAGGTGTTACTTACGTTTCCAGGTTGTCCCCCTCCAGTACCGTCTGGACCGGCAGGTAACCGAGCCGAGGATGTTTGGCGAAGTACTTCTTTGATCGGAACTTGTTCTTCAGCACTTTGGTGAAATCTCGCATGTCCTCGCCTGATGTCGTCTACAAGAGCGAGAGAGAGCGGACAAAGAGAAGACAAAAATGTATCACCTTCTGTGTTTCTAGTGTGTGTGTGAATCTGTCTCTTGTGCACACGCATTCACGTAGAGGAGAATGTGTTTTGTTAATTAGATACTTAGCGAAGGTGTTTCTCCTGCAGAAGCCGGTTTCTGCCTCGCAAGCAAACAACAAATTACCTCAGCCGGTGTGACCAGAGGGGGAGAAAATCCCTTTGCAGAAGATTCAGACAACAACCACAAAACCCAAACACACGCACACAAAAACACACACAGACGCGTATACATCTATTGAGTCCACCGGGCTTATTGACTAATCCAAGCAATTTAAGACGCTAGCTTGAGCAACAACGTTTACAAAAGACTTCTACTAAAGCTGGAGGAGAAGTTGTGCAAGTTTATGAGCGTGTTTTATTTTGTAAGCATTATTTTCTCCGCTTCATAGGAAAGTAAAAACGCAGCTATGGAAGGTAAAATGTATGAAAGAGGGTTAAAAAGTTCTCCAGCTGGAATCCAATGTAAGAAAATGAAGTTATAAGACGTGCGTCATCGCATCACAACCTCCATGTCGCCCTCTTGATGTACACCGACGATGAAAAGACTCTGAACACAACTCCTCTTAGAAAAGGTGCAAACGCTGATGGATCACAGTAATCAATACAGCACAGTTTCAAATTTCGCCTTCTTCAATATCACAGAAAGAGCCCATTGGAGCTATGAAAATACTCAACCTATAAAAAACCCGAACTCAATAAAAGAAAGCAATATTGTAGCTGTAAAATAAACAGTACAAAGAAACTGAGAGTGGGAATCTTATTAAAAGACTGCAGTGAGTCTTAGAAAAGAAACGTTATGTCTTTAACTATCAAAGTTCTGATCTTTGAAGCAGCATTATTCAATAAGGAGCAGTTGTTTCCACAGGTATAAAAGTGACACACAGTTTGGATTTTGCAGAGGGATAAGACTACATATGTGTGAAGACGACCTTTATGTTTTAAGAGAAAGAAACTTTAAAGGTGACATATTATGCTCTTTTTCATCAAAATATATTGGTCTAAGAGATCCCCAAAACATGTCTTTTAAAGTTTATTGCTCAAAAAAACACTTTGAAATCAGATTTTGGCATGCCTGTAAACCCCTCTTTTTCAGCCCTGCTCAGAACAGGCTGTTTTCTGTGTCTGTGCCTTTAAATGAGAATGAGCTCTCTGACCACGCCCCCTCAGGAAGTGGATGTGGCCTCGGCTCTCCAGCACATTGATCTAATGTTTATATGTTGGCTGAATATACATGGCTGCTCTCAGACCCGCGTTACTTCAACCCTCTGAATCTGATCCAGAATCTGATCCTGACGGAGAGGCGCCTGTAGCAGGCCCTTTCTGAAGGATTGGTCACAGATTTAGTGTTTCTTGTTGCTTTATTTGTCAGTATGTCTACGTGTGTCTTGGTACACAGCTACCAACATGTAGCTATGTGGCTATGCAAACTAGCGCTAGCACTTTTCCATGACAAATAAAAATCATCCACTAGATCTTCAAATCTGCAGACGTGGGGAATAAAACCGACCTTTGTGTTTATTAAGACAGCCTACAACTAGCATGCCTCCCTCCTAAGCTCCTTGTTAGCACACATGTGTGCAGGGAATGAAAAACGTAGGAGGAGTTGAGTTGTATTTTATACAGTCTATGGGCTGAACAAGCTCCGAGCTCTGACTTCTGTTACAGACCGGATGGCGTTATGACGTATGAAAAACAGGGAAAACTGAAACGGCTCGTTTCACACACATTTACAGAAAGGTAGAGAAATCTAAACAGGGGCAGAATGGATTTTTTTCATTTTCGGGGGGTTTGTAGACATGCCAGGGACACATATTTCAGGTAGAGAACCATTAAAAAGTCGATTTTGTCACCTTTAAATGAATGTGCAATGTGTGGAATAAGTTGATCTGAGCTACAGGATTTTAAAGGAGTAAAAAAGTTGATTTCAATGTTTTTATTTGATTCCCTCTGGCAGGTCTCACATATTAAAGTCTTTGATATATCTTTGTGTTAGTAATTGCTAGAATGGGGCACTGTTCAACCATTCTGCAGTACCATGCAGTTCAATAAAATCTCTTAAGTTGAATTTGCAGTGATCCAAAACACACAGTTTCACATCATATCAGATCTGTAAGCGCTTTAAGTCTACTTAAGTCATTCCAGCATTGATTGTTCTCACTGTACGGATGGCTCGAGGTCACTGTTTGTGCCGAACATAAGCAGTAGCAGCAACAGTCGATTGTGTTTGGCACCACTCCTCAATAATGTGCTTTCATTTGGCTCCATTCACTGCTCCCTCTATGCTTACACATCCTCAAGTTGTGTGCGAGTTGAAGCGCCTGCAGGACAGTGCGCTGCTGCCACAGCCGTTCTTCAAAGAAGCGATGGAGATAAGTTGTGACCGCTCTCTGGCAGAAACTGAGCTTAACATTAAGGCTGATAAGTTCAAATATTTGCTGAATCAGTGCACAAGATATTTCACAGGACATTTAGCTTCCTGAGCTCCTCTTCTGACTAAAAACTACAGATTTCTCTTTCACTGATCATCGCTCTTCTAACATATCTGATGTCTAGACTTATAATGTTATTATTCAAGGCGTTATGAACACACTGGTGTATGAAAACATGCACATATCATTTCAGAAATATAATATCTAATCAACTGGAGAGTCTGTTAAGTGGAACAGTCATCTCAGGGTGATTAAACTTCGGAGGATAAACTTTGTCTATAATTTAGGGAGGCTTTGCTTTTCATTAGTTGGGAGAATTTGGGCAAACATGCTTTCATTTTATGGGGATGTGCACAGATCACAGCTGAAATCCTGATAAATTTCACTTTGATTAAAAAATGTGACTCTGCAAAACCAGAGAGGAAATGTTTCATACTCGCTGAAATCAATGTTTATTTCCTCCTCTCAGATAAAGTTGAGGATCAGTAAAAACCGTGAGAGTGATTAATTCCCCCTTTAGCTCAGTAATAATCTTCCACCAGCGTTTTTAAGTGTTTGTTGCTGCAGCAGAGCTGAAAAACGATCATGTTTCTCAAAGTCGTAGAGAGGCAGCTGCTGGGCATCTTAACTCAGGGAAGAACCATCACTGCTCCCTACAGCTGCTCCTCCAGAGTCAATATCTATCCCATTTGCAAAATTGAAAAAGCAAATTAAAAAACAGAAATGAGAACCGTGTCCGCTCCAGTCACTCAAACTTTGACGTTAAGCAATATTGAAACTAGTGGGCCCCACAAGTGTGCACTTCCTAATTGAGAAAGGGAGCAATGTTCAATTTCACCCCAACTCCCTCTTTTCTAATATTCGGCTCTCCGTGTAGTACTAAAGTGAAATATTGCTTTCTGGCAGGAAAGATAAAACAGACCTCAGAGAGCAGAGAGTATTCTACCATTTGTTCATGTAAATTCAAATGAAGTCAGAGGTCTGTCGAGGGGGTGTTGGAACAAGTTGGAGGAATCAGCTGAATGGAGGGTAAGATGTAGAGGCAAAGAGAAAGAGAATATGAACCTGTTTTAATCAAAGTGAGGGGGTAAAAGACAGTCACAGTCCTGCTGTGTTATTAATGAAACCCCTCGCAAAGTCACAAATCAAGGAGGTTTTTTTCGTTTAAGATACGACCTGGTGTAGGAGTTGGAGACAGTATGCATTGTAAGAGTAAGTTTTGATCTGGTCGGTCATCTCAGGTCAGGTTAGATCAGATATGCCTGATGCCCTCCATACCCTAAAACAGTGGTTCTCAAAGTGGGGTCCTAGGACCCCTGGGGGTCCGCGAACTGTAGCGTGGGGGTCCGTGAAATAATTACAATACATTTATAATAAATTTTAAAATTGTGCTGTGTCATTAAAACAGCATATATATACAGATGATGACCATTTGCACCAATGAAACCAGCATATTGTGCCAATTACTCCTACCCTAATTTACTTTGGGCCACTAGAAACTGATATAATTGTGACACGTCACATCAATCTGTCACGTATCACTCATACACACTTACTCAAGTCACAACTGTTCCTGCTACTACTTAGCTTTGCTTACAAGCTTGCAAGCATGGAGCCATTTCTAAATCAGTTCACATCATCAAGTGATGCTAAGCCCAAGCTAGCTAAATTAAGACAATATGATGACAGGTACATAGAGTTTGATTTTATTGAGAACAGGGATGGGAGACCTAAATGCATCATGTGTCTTCACGTGCTAGCAACGAAGCTATGAAGCCGGCCAAGCTAAAGCCACATCTGATCACCAGGAAG
>NC_048284.1:12673081-12698081 GCF_009762535.1 Notolabrus celidotus | reverse complement strand
TAAAACAGTCTGAATATGCTGACAGTGTGACAGACAGTTGGATTCAAACCAAAACACAACAAAGTGACACGCTGGAAGATGTTTTCGGTGGCGGCGGCGGAAACCAAGAGGCCGTTCAGCAGCTAAATAGAGACAGGAGCCATTCAGACGTAATAGCCCCAGTCTTTTATCTTCCTCTCTTCACCACTTCCCCCCAAGGTGAGCTGACTGATGAGCTCCGAGAGACACCCATATATCAAAGGATGCAACAGTGCACACAACACCACTAAGTCGAATGCACCATTACGCTCTGACATGCAGCGTATTACCACGAGGAGCAGCCGATAATTCAGCTTCAGAGCGGGGGATGAGGTGATGGTCATTAATTAATGAGTTGATCTACAAACAACTTTCAGTTCATTATGGAACCTTTAATGTCTTCTGTACGCAGGTGCTGTCCTTAT
Source organism: Notolabrus celidotus (assembly GCF_009762535.1). Classification (NCBI taxonomy): domain Eukaryota; kingdom Metazoa; phylum Chordata; class Actinopteri; order Labriformes; family Labridae; genus Notolabrus; species Notolabrus celidotus. The sequence goes on along the minus strand of NC_048284.1, from coordinate 12,697,638 downwards.
ATCTGTTACCAAACAAAGGTACCATTGAAAGTTTCCAGTTCATGAGCTTTAAATGATCAATGTTCAGATCAAATAAAGGAGGGACTGCACTTAGAGGAGTAAAATGGATGTGATAACATTAACAGTAAGGAAAAGAGATATGCTTCAGCCACTTCTCCATTAAAGTTTTCATTTTTAACCGTTAATCCATGTCTTTTAGGAATATGAAAAGTGTTTCGCTTCTTAATTCATCAATTTCTACTCATTAGATTAAATGCTCGTCCATTAATTTAAATTTTATGAGGAAAAAGTTTCATGAAGTGTTTAAATTAATTCTGATTAGTAACAGCTCTAATATTTAGCAGTTATCTTGACTGTGGTTTTATTTGCATCGTTCATTTCCATCTGTTTAAATAAATCAGCAGTGTTTCCCACGCAAAGACGACACCAAGATAAATGCCGATTACTTTTACACTCTACTTTTTCTTATCCATTCAAGAAGCGCTGCCATCAGGGATCAACGACTTAGACCATCTTTTGTTGCTCTTTGCCCCTCATGTCCTTTAACCCGCAGCACTTGACAAATGCAGGTGATCAGAGAGAGAGAGAGAGAGGTCCTTCAGTATGTCCCTCCTATTAATGCATCGACTGAGATGCAATGTCTCATGTTAAATATGAGCCTTCTCAAAATTATGTTTTTGAAGTTTTGTGCAGCTTGTTGCTGCAGATGTCATTCTGCACTTAGTTTTGGATCGTCGTGAAACACTATGTTACTAAAAGTCTTGTCCACAAGCAGAATAAATAAAAATAAAGAAGTCGAGCAAATTTAAGTTGTTTGTGAACATGGTACAAAAAGCTGGAGGACGAAGAAGATTTTTTATTATATTAACTTATTTAATAATATAATTAATAGACGATAACATAATAGAATATGGTTATCTATTTCATTATTACCAATAGAAACTCCATATTTTTTTCACATATCCAAGATTAAAACATGGCGCACATAGGCTGAATGGTTTAAGCGATGCATGTACAGAGGCTGTATTCCTCGTCGCAGCAGTCACTGGTTCGTCTCCCAGCCATGACCATTTACTGCAGGTCTTCCCCATAGACTGTATATAAAATATGGATGTAGTATCCGTGACGTCACCCATCTGTTTCTAAAGAGCTGTTTTGATGCCAATCGCCAGTGGCAGCCATATTGCTGCTGTCGAGCCAGTGTAACGTAAAGAGGCAGCGTTTGAGCCTCATAGCCAACAGCTATAGTGTTCCTGCAGTCAGCCGTGCCTCTCATGGAATAATCTCAATGTCTTCGAAATTGCTGCGTTAGGAAAAAATCCCCCCCCCCTCACAGTTAGAGCCGATCGAGAAATGAGCTATCCAGACTACACTCATCTTTTGTGCCAGACTGTAAACATGTTTATTTCTGCTGTAAAGATCGTCTTTTTTGAATTGGTGTGTATGTGGTTTCCAGTACTTCTGGAGCCAGCCTCAAGCGGATCCTTGATGAACTCCAGTTTTTAGCACTTCCGCATTGGACTACATTGGATATTTTTAGGCCGGATGTTACCGTTTGGTCTTCCCCCGCTCTCTGCTCCTCACATTTCCTGTCTCTCTTAAGCTGTCCTATCAAATAAAGGCAAAATTGTCCCAAAAACAACAAACAAAAAAAACCATGGCGCACTAACAGAAGATAAGAGATGACCTAATAAAAGGTTGTCAAACTGTATAACATTAAAAACAGAAGTCAACATTCAACTAAACACCGTGAAGTTTTTTGTCTTACAAGCATTTTGCAGCATAAGCTATTCAATCTTAAATGTAGCAGGCAGGTCCGAAATGAAGTAAACATGTAAACATAACACATGTTGATGCCAGCGTGCTTCACTTCACAATAAATGGTGCGAGCTAAATGTGGTTTGCTGGCTTGTTAACATCCCTGCTAATCTGCAGCTTTGGCTTTGACAACTATCACACACATCTGCTGACACGTTGACCGTTCCTGCCTGGCTTTCCAGATGATCCCATGTAGTTAAAAAAAAAAACAACCTACATGGTATAACAAAATGAAATCTATAAAAAATGCCAGCCAAGCGTTTTCCCCTTCCACTTCCTCCTTTGCTCCAGGCCTTTGGCTCCCGCCATCGCTCCCTCTCATCGATCAATGACACAACTCGGGAGACGTGTGCTTCATCAAATGTCTGACTGTATTTCTCTTTCTGCTGGCAAAGCAGGCAATCTGAACGGGGACCATCCTGCCACTCTGCTGCAGGATCCTCAGACCACATGAAACCATTTCCTTCTACACTGGGAGAAAACTGTCAGTGGGGAGGATTGTTTTGTGATAAATTGCCTACAGAACTGTATATCTTTCTTTACCTGTTCCTGTGAAGATGTGAGAAAATAAAAGATCAGGAACAAGTAGAAACAAAGGCAGCCATTGTTGTGTTGTGTGTGTGAATGCCAGTTCTGCTCAGTATCAGAGGGTGGTCTGTTATGGATTGCTTGCCAGCCAATCAGCTCTTCGTGATCTTTGTGAATGTGGCTATGCAGTGATTGTTTCTGTGCATGTGAGTGTGTGTGTGTGTGTGTGTGTGTGTGTGTGTGTGTGTGTGTGTGTGTGTGTGTGTGTGTGTGTGTGTGTGTGTGCGTGTGTGTGTTTTATTGCAAACCTCCGGATGGTATTTAGCCAGTGGTGTATCAGCTGTTGACATTTAGATAAATGCCTGCCCTCCAGAGCAGATCTGCCCTTTATGCTCAACCAGGAGAGAACAACACACAGCGCAGACACATTCTGTGTTTGTGTGTCTGTTTCGTCTATAACATGTTGCAGACTTTGTCTCTCTTTGTTTTCGTGCGTTTACCTGAAGCCAACAATAGGACACTCTTTGCAGATGTTGCACTTGGCTTGATGCTTGGCAGTCTCTGCCGCTGCCACTCTGTGCAGGACGGGAAGCCAAACCATCGATTGGGGCTCCAGACGCATCCAATCAACAAACTGCCGAGGCTCCAGCTCCACCTTATTGGTCACCTGGCAAAGGGAGGAGACAGAATGAAGAGTTAGGAGCCTTTAAATCAAAAAGTTCAGCAACCATGTGAAGTTTACAGTTTCTTCAGAGGGCTGATGGATGGCACATGGTGGAAAAACATGCACACAAGTATTCAGAGAAAAGGAAAAACAGGCCATAAGTCTATGCTTATTACCAAAAGCCTAATAAAAGATGCAGAGCAATTTAAGATGACCATATTTATTAAAGTGACTGCTCCCTCAGGCACATTATTGCCTTGAATTGTGGAGCAAGACAAACTAATTTTATGAGCTTCTTTTTCATGTTTATTGGCTGAAATATCCGACGATAAACACGGATTGATTTCAACACCCTCACTGCCCTTGTCCTATACGCCCAAAGCTTAGACGTTAGCGAACAGCCATATTTCTCTATGCAACTTTCAAAACACCCACAAACTCCTACTCTTCACTTCTTATCCAAACTTCTGGAGGTGTCAATTTTTATGTAACCTGCATTTGCATAGCATTAGGTCTTCTTTTTTACTGCTCTGTGTGTCACAGGATTTAGACAAGTAAACGACATGGTGTCCTCTTTGAAAGATTTGCCACTTTGTCAACAGGAACAACACAATAGAGCGTTCACCGGATATGTTTGAGGGGTGTTGCTGTCTGCCTGCAGATTATAATGAACCCATTGGAAAAACTCACACAGGGTGCAAAACTTTCACATGGTTGTTGTTAGCGCTAAACGAATCAAAGACGACCTTTCCATCATCCCTAACGCACAAAAAGGGCAGCAATCATAAGGAAGGGCTGAATATATTTGAAATAAGGAGTAATCAAAAGAAACACAGCGTGTGTGTGTTTGTGTGTGTTTCTCTGATCCCTTTCCCAAGGCTTATGTGGAGCAAAACTGCAGTGTCATATTTTCATAAGTATATCCTTCTGAAGATAACTTTTTGGAAGCAAACAAACATTAAAGACGCACACTGAAACCTAAAAACTTGGAATGAGGGATTTTCTTTTTTTATTTTTAGTAGCAGTGGTTCTTTTAAAACAACATCCAGCAGTGAGCTTCAGTGTGTGTGTGCGATAAGGTTAAATACTAAACAGTTTTGTAGCACAGCATCTGACAGGTGAATTTCTAAAAACAGGAAACACCTGTTAGCTGAGATTTGTACTTTTCTTTATTTTGAAAGTTTCCAATAAAAAGCTGACAACTGAAGCTCATTTTCTATTATAAGCTGCTGGTTTTTTGACAACACTGAAGCATGAGCAGAGCACTTTGCAGCATTTAGCAAGTTACAGTGGCAAAGTTCCTTTAAGAGGCAGAAAGCTTGAGGCGCTGGTGGCCCAGTGGTCTAAGCGCCCCACATACAGAGGCAACAGTCCTCATTGCAGGGGTTGCTGGTTCGATTCCCAGCCGGTTGACCATTTCCTGCATGTCTTTCCCCGCTCTCTACTCCCCATTTTACTCTCTCTTCAGCTGTCGTATCAAATAAAGGCGAAAAGGCCAAAAATATAACTTAAAAAAAAAAAAAAAAAGAGGCAGAAACCTTGAGCAGAACCAGACTCATGTTAGATAGACGACTGCTGAAACCGTGTTGGGGTTTGGAAAGAGGAAAAGAGAGAGATGAAGAGACAGAGATGACGGATAATGTTAGTTGTAGCAGCTGGAGTCTGGACCGTCCATTGGAAGACTCGTAATCTCAATATCTTTGAAATTGCCGCGTTAGAAAAAAATTCACCCCCCTACAGTGTGTGCCGATCGAGAAATGAGCTATCCAGACTACACTTGTTTTTTGTACCAGGATGTAAACATGTTTATTTCTGCTGTAAGGATCGGCTTTTTTGAATTGGTGTGTATGTGACTTCCGGTACTTCTGGAGCCAGCCTCAAGCGGATCCTCTATGAACTGCAGTTTTTAGCACTTCCGCATTGGACTCATATTTTTAGACCAGAAATTGCCTCTTGTGTTTCCCCTTTACATTATTATTACATTTATTATATTTTTTTATTTCCACCACAATCTGTCACATAAATATTATAACCACAATGCATGGAGTTAAGTGTTATAAACTAGGTCGTATAAACCAGGCTGCTTAAATGTTCCTTTGGGAGGACTCCCAGACCCTCCTTGTTCTTTCTGCCTCAATATGTTTAAGTACTTTCAGGGTATTAGGAGTTAGGAAACTATTACAATCCTGTAACCTCTAGGCTATCTACTGCCAAGGTTGCCCACCTAAAGTTTTTACCAGCCTTTATATTTGACAGGCGACAACCCGGCCTGTAAGATATAGTTGGGTTCTAAAGCAATGAAAGGCTTGTGTAAGTTATCAGAAGACAAGGACTTTGCAAACGAACTTTTCACCCTGATGGTTCTCAAATCAACTTTACATCCTCCAACTTCCTCTTTGACCTTCCCTCTGAACAATCAAAGTCTCTCCTCTCTCATACACCTGCTCATCTTCACCGTCCTCCCCTTCTCGGTCCTGTCTAACAGAAGATTTATTGCCCTTGCAGATTAATTACTGCAGAGAGGAGATGCCTGGATAGACGTATGGATGGATAAATGAAGGAGAGTGACAAAGGAACAGCGAAAGAGGCCATATTTATGACAGAGGGACTCGTTGATCGCAGGTCCATTAAACCAAACGGCTTGGGTGACTGCACTGTGTGGCAGACGGACACACAGGTGGCACGAGCTTTGCTTTCGTATTTGAGTGAGTGTGTTTTACAGCTCGGTTTCTAACCGGGCAACTAAGTTTGATGGAACTATTAATGAGACGCTGGACAACAGCTTTGGGAAATTTGTGCGTGTCAGGAAGCAAAGTGTTTGCCTTTAATGCCCTTTGAAGAAAAAAAAAGGGAGATAAGGTTGGAAGCTGCTTTACTCTGCTATTTTCAGAGGCACGGCAGAAGAGATCGCTTAAATTTATAGCATCCAAATTTTAATGTTTGGCTCACATTTATGACTGCCGAAGCATGAGCCAGGGGAGAAAAAGTGAGAAAAATGAAACAGCATTCCCCTGGGGGGACGAGGACATCATTAAATGCCAGTAACGTCCAGAGATAAACTCAGGGAAAGTGGTTAGCCGGCTGCAGTAAAACACTAGAGGACAGCCAGCAGAAGACTGGAGGCCATTTCAGGCTTCACGGTTGGTCAGCAGAGCTTAAATATTGAGGCTATTTTACAGGATTGAGAGAGGCAGCTCTGAGATGGCTTGGAAATGTAGAGGAGACTGAGGTGTATAATGGCAATTAGCTTTTAGAAGATGCAACGAAACTTCATCTCACACAGTGCTGATTACCTGCCACAAACTGTTACCAGTACTGTCACAGTATTGCAATACGCTAAACATTTTAACCAACATTTGGTTGTGCAGACCTTTGAATATTTTCATGTAATTGAAAGACAAATCAATGGATGGAAATATGTTGGCAGACAGTTGCAGCTGCGTTCAAGCTCAACAATAAATCTAAACCTCTAAAGCTCTTAAAGTTTGGAAGGATATGTAAGGAAAGGCTTCAAGGATGGCATCATAGGGGTCACATGTTAATTTTCATTGCATAGATTAATGATTATCTTCACTGTTTTTACTATAATAGAACTAGTGCACGAATATCGAAATTCTGACATTGCACTAAGATGCAAATGTGTCAGAGTAGTGCAAGGAAAGCATTCAGCGGGCTAACTGCTGTTAGCAAATCAATACACCTTGGATGGATGAGACATGGATTCCTGTAGCGCCATCAGCTGGTGCTCTAAATTGGCAGTCTGAGGTCAGGAGTTGATGGTCCAGTCAGGTCCAATACAGAGCATCAGCATCCCCATAACACCTGCCTGATAAAGATGTCTGAAAGCTGTCTGACATCTCATCAACTCCTGATGAGATGTCAGAGTTTTTTTCCAACTGGAGTTGAGATTCCTTAAAGCTGCTGTTGGTAGTCACAGAGTAAACATCTCTTCAGAGAGAGGGACTTTGAGTGTCAACACTATCCCTCCCAACCAGATTTCCTCTCAGCCCCCCAACACAGATCGGCATGTGCTGTCATGATAGTGCCGGACTCATAACCAATCGAAGACGTAGTAGGGTCCTTAACCAATCAGGACAGAGGGTTGGAGATTAGCTATGATTGGTCCGTCACAACGGGAATGAGGGGAATGATAACATTACTTGATACAAAGGCGTTGGAAATGCAGAGACTTCGCAATGGTCTCGAATTACTCCACTTACCGATGAGTACTGATGGGCATTACGACCTTTTCTCCAAACCCAGCAGAAAAAAAGTAAAAATTTTTACACCATTCCTACCAACAGCAGCTTTAATCAAGAAGTACTACAGAAGCTCAATGGTACATCTATGAAAGTACAATGGAGCCTTACGGCGACATAAAGGGGGAAAAAATGAAAGATTTCATGAGATGCTCTAGAGTTCCTTGTTTTGGTACGGTAGTTGGCTGCTCTTCTGATCTTCCTTTCAAAATAAAATACAGACTCAAATTGCGACACTGTTTTTGTACATTTATGACCTTATTTTTGTAAATGTGTGTAAATGCAACTTTAACCTTAACAATTATTCTTTTGTAATCTGCTACTGTTTTCCCTTTCACTTGACTCTATTACTCTGCTGCAGTAAAATAGGTTTACTTGAGGTCATTTCAAACAAAATATCTTTCCAGGACCTTTTTTTAGAAACCACCAGCAAGGGATTTGCTATTATCAAGGAAAACAAGACCCAAATATTGTCCCCCCCTAGCTTGGTAAATATCAACACCATTTATAACAGCTTGTCAGGGGCTTTGAGGGGACTTAATGATAACATTTTTTGTTTTGGGCAAATAAAGCTGTGGAATAAAAGATCATTCTACCAAGCCATAAAAAGACAAAACACCAAGGACAGTAAACAGAGTGCCTGGAAACTCTGAAACAACCAACTGTTCATCAAGATTATCTGATGGAAATATATATATATATATATATATATATATATTAGGATAACAGCAATCCATAGGCCACGTTGAGCTTATACCTTTAGTTAAATTATGTACAAGGGTTCAGTATTGTTCTCATTGAGGCCAGCTTTCCCAAACATTATCAGGATCAGCTGTTTTGAAAATGCTACTTCTTTTTTAACGACAAACAAAGGAGAGTTTCTTTCTGTTTAATGTTCTGAAAAAGTGTCGATCAGAGTTTCTGAGACCTTCAATTGATGAATTCAATTTGTTTTGTTGGAACAATAGTCCATCTTCAGCAAACTAGCTGGTTTATGAACATAAATGCATCATCAGGCTGGAGGGTTCAAACATTTGGTGTTTTTCTTTATGTAAACACAAGCAGTAAAACACAATTCAAAGAAGATTTCATCCAGTGCCTGTAATCCATCCAGTATTAAGAACATTATGGGATTACTCAACCCCTGGCTTAGGGACTTAGACAGTTTATTCCTCCAATATTTGTGTATGAGTTCTGACACTGACTTGCATCTGTCAGAGCACATTTACATCCGTTGTGAGTGTTTGGGTGTGGACCTACGTGCTGGAAGCAGCTGCGGACGCTGGGTTCGATGTTGGAGCCTCCGAAGGCGGCCACCTCGCCCAGCTGCCTTGGGATCTGGATGGCTTCGTGAAGCAGCAGACCCAGCTGCCTCTGGTCGCACGTGTCGCCTGCTGATGCAACCTGGCTGAAGAGGTCTGAGCAGGGGGACGGGGTGTGGGAGGAAAAGCAAGACAAAAAAAAAGAGTGAGAGAAAAGGCTTGCAGTGTGTGGGTGATGTTAAAAATAAAAGATATTAATAGATATCGAGGGAGGAAAGCGTGAAATAGAGCGAGGAGTGGGATAAAAAAGTGTTTGCGTGTGTGGCAGGAAGGGACAGCGAGGAGGAAATATGTGTCTTAATCTTTAATCTGTCTGACTTCTCACAAGCTAGACTCTAATCTCTCTCTCTCTGCCTCTGAATCCTGCGACTCGAGATTGACAGAGCTGTACTGGATATGGATGCCTGCCCAGTGACTCACAGGCTCGGCCAGTTATCGCGCTGGCGGCATTATATTTTAGATTTTTTTTGAAGGTATGACACATCTTTGAGCTCAGACACACACTGAGCAGAGATAACAGAGAGGGCAAATCCGTAAGAAGAGAAGAGAAGAGAGAGGGAGGGGAGGGCATGACAGGTCTTTCTGCTCAGCTTGCGGATGACTTTGATCTCTGTGTGAGGTTCTCGCCCTGATGCTAGCTCCTCCGTGTCTGCATGCACATCCGCACTGACCCCATTCCAATACACACCTCTCGTGTCATCTACACCCACATCTCTCTCCCAAAAGATTACATTTGACATATGGCACCGTCACAAAGTGAGTGTCAAACGGCTGCACGCCTGGTTAGGTGCGTGTGCTGCAATGTGTCGCTATATGCATACGACTGACAGCCAAAGAGAGGCTGAAAGAGAAAAGGAGGAGGGGCGCAATCAGGCGTGTTTGATACCCTTCTCAGGCTAATAGAAACTGCCAGTGGAACGAAAAAGCTCAGGGAAGCCGCGGCAAGTGAGAGTAAGGAGGAAGTAAAGAAGGATAGGGCAGAAGAAGAGGAAGAAGTGGATAGCAGTGAGCAGACAGGGAGGCAGAGCCGCAGAAACAAAGAGCGGGAAGCTGAAAATGACGGTCTCTTTCTCCCAGAGCAGCAAGCCCTATATCCTCGCTCCCTAATCCTCCAAAATAAATTAGGGGAGAAATTAAATAAAGAACAGGGGGGAGTGCGTAGGAGGTCTCTCATCCAATTAGATGACCCTATTCTCCTGCTTCTGTCTCTCCCTGTCTTTGTGTCTTTCTATTTCTGCGAGTTTGATGGATACTGGAATTCTGCTGGGAATGCAGGATGGGACGGACTTGTCTCAGACTAGCCTGAGCAGTAAAGGAGGGATGGTGTGTATTAGTGCATGTGTGCATCAGAACATATCTTTCCTCCTGGCTTGGACTTACATTTGTATTTCTCCTCCAGGTGTCCCTTGGAGAGAGAAAGCAAACCAATCTTCATGGACAGGACTCGGATCTTCCCACTGCGGCCACTGCAGACACAACAAACACGGACACAACACTTCACACACCGGCTCTGACTTACTTATATTTGTTGACGGTGTGTGTACAAACAGAAGGTTTATGTGTGTTCACTTCAGTTCAGAGCTGAATTCTAAGCAACAGCAGTGACAGGAAATCATTATTTGCTCAGAAAGTGGAGGATCTTCAAGTGTGTGTGAGTGCTCTTTAGCGGCAGTGGAGTGCTGGTGAGATTATTAATAACCTTTCTGTGTATCAACAAACAATTATGAAACAGTAAGCATGTTAGTTTACAGCATGTGAACACACATGTAATATACAGTGTATGGATGCTGTATTTGATCACACTGTGTATGCGTGTCAAAACCAAACAGAGTGTAGCAGATCTGCTGGAACATATGGCATGTTCACGATGTGTGTATGTCGAGGAATGAGTGTGTACATAATGCATGAGCACTGACAGCAGCAAACAGATGGAAGTAAGATCATTTCAGATGATTTTACCCAGTCTGTTTTACACACTTTACACGCTGTACGAGGAAGAGATGATGCAATACCAACTTTTTTTCAACCCCTCTGATACTTCAGCAACTCGAAAGAAAAACATCACACAGTTGACGTCTAGCTAACTTTGATAAACACTTCACTCTGTGCTGTTTCCACTCTTCACCTGAATTACCCAACTTTTGGCGTTACTTGCAGTGTTGTAGTAGGGGAGGGAGAACGGTGTTGGTTGTCACACCGGTTGGTTAGCACACTTGTTATATCTCGCCACCAGAGGGCACTTCATCTAATTGGGGTATGGACATTTCCAGAATTAGGATCAGTAGTATAAATCGAGAAGTATAAATCAGCCTTTATCTAATGATATAGACTGCTATACTGTTTTTAAGCCCCTAAATATCTACTCAATTTATACTAAGGGCCGTCATGTGTGTCCATCTATGTGTCGTCTTGAATCCTGCCAGGATGCCTTTGTTTTGCTTTAACAGATTTGAAAGGAAATACAAGGAAGAACAACTTGTTTGATATGGAAAAGAACCATTTAACACACATCTGTCCAGGATGCACCCGTAAAGGTCAGTGAGATACTGATGATGATCACGATAGTGTTAGCAACTAGAGTGACTCAGCCAAAGGATTCAAGATGTTTGGTCAGTTAAAATTATGTAGGTGGGTTGCAGGTATTCTTGAGTTTATAAGACACCTGCAGTGATCCCACCATCAGAAACAATGAGTGTGTCCCTCTATCAAGAGCTGCAGTGCTCATTTACATGCGACACAGCACTGTGACTTCATTGATCATTTAAATCTCCAGACAAGCCAAAAGGATCAGTCAGAATCTAATGTAAGTAAGGAAATATGTTTTATTAGACATCCAAAAGGTCCAGGTCCAGGAGCTAAACAGCCGTCCTTTTTATAATACATTATAATATTAATAATGACTCAGATATGGATATCAATGAGGACTTGACTTGGACTTGACTTGGACTTGACTTGGACTTGACTTGGACTTGACTTGGACTGGACTTGGACTGGACTTGGACTCGACTTGGACTCGACTTGGACTCGGACTCGGACTTTTCATTGGTGCCTTGAGCTTGATTAAATCACTTATAATCAGTCATAATCTAATGTAAGTAAAGAAATGTGTTTTCTAGACATCCAAAAGGTCCCACACATTCAGTCCAGGTCCATGCATTAAATAGACGCTCTTGTTATGATACATTATAACATTAATAATGATTTGGATATGGACTCAGTTAATGAGGACCTGACTTGGACTCGACTTTGACTCAACTTGTACCCGACTCTGACTCTGAGTCGGACTCGGACTCAGACTGGACTCGTGCTCGACTCAGACTGAACTCAGACTGGACTCAGACTGGACTCAGACTGGACTCAGACTTGGTGACTTGAGCTTGATTTGAACTTAAACGCATAGGTCTCGACTCAGACTCAAAGTTTGGTGACTTGACTACAACACTGGTTAACTGCTGATGGTATCAGTTTGGTACATAGGCTAATCTACTTGCCAATACCTGAAATATGGGTAGCCAATATTAGTACTGCAAAGCTTGATCCGTAAGGCAACTGGATTGGTAGAAATTCTTGAACCATTCTTCTACCATTCAAGAATTTCTACCAGTCCAGTTGCATTACGGATCAAGCTTTGGATTACCATGACCTGGATGACCTTCACAGAAATACTGGCTCTGGTATCAGTATTGCAACAACTATTATAGATAGAAAAAGTGGAAAACCTTCATGATAAATTCAGAAAACAAAAGAAGCAGATAGTGGTTCTTTGTCTTTAAAGGTTAACAGTGCGTATACATACGTGTCGTAAACATTGAGCAGCCAGTTGAGACACATGTCCACACAGAGCGGCACGTTGACCAGGTCTTTGTGCTCCTGCTCCAAACCATCGTAGATCGACGTCAGGCAGTTGATGATATCAGGAACGGACCTCAGCTGACTGTTATTGGTCATCTTGTGCTGCTCAAAGGTGCTCTGGGCCACGCTGAGGTCCAACAAGTCCACTGTGGAGGAAGAGAAAGGGGGAGAGAAGCAATGAGGGTACAGAAACAAGAAGGTTTGAAACAGAGAAGTGAAAAAGAAGAATGTAGGAGAGCAGAGGAAGGTTAACAGGACCAGACCAAGGGAACAGAGAAGAAAGGTTTAAAGAGAAAAGAAATCACATAAAGGATGACAGCAGACAAAAAGAAAAGCAGAGACAGGGGGAACCATTAGTAACCTTTCAGACTTGTTCATTGGGCTTTTAGAAGTGCCAAAAAATATCTGAACAGGGCGAGGAGCTGAAAATGGCACAGACTATTCATAGAGGCACTTCAAACGTGTAGACTTGACTGATATTTTGTCCAAAATAGTTCAAAAACAGCTAACTGTGAGAGTCTGCCGGGAGTGCAGACAGAGAACAGACGGATCATAGTACTGAAATATTAATGCGAGAGAGAAATCTGAACAGAAGAGACAAAGAGGAGAGAGTGTAAGAGACAGTATCAAACAGCGTAATCAGCTGAATTATCAAACACACACACATCCAGATAAAACAGGGCAAATGAAATATGGTTGAAAAAGTCAAGACACTAAACACACTTTAGAAACACTTTGAATCCGTGATGTTGAACAAGCAGAACGCTCCATCTGAACAAGTCCATTAGGCGAGTTACTGAGTATGATCTTCCCAAAATAAGCAACACGAAATAATCCAGCCGTGGAGTACGATAATGTCATCCAATAAGAATTCAACTGGCATCAAATTAAGTCTAAAATAGTCTCTCTGTCCCATTTTCTGGGAAAGGTTTGGAGTATGACGTGTGTTCTCACTAGAAATGTGAAGGTTTTTGAATGTTACACATCATTTTCCCATAATGCAATGCACATTTAGTAATTCTGAGGCATAGACTGTTTCCGAAACGGCCTGCTACATACTACTTACTAATGTACTAGGCAGTAGGTATTGCCTACTACATACTGCATTTGAATTTAGTATGTAGTATGACTGTTCTGTCCGATCTGTCATGCAGCATGCTGAGCCAGACTTCGCTGGATTTCCGGTTTCGGAAAGCGGAAGTAAACAACGGCGAAGCCGATAAATAAAAAGCTTATTTAGCATCCATTTATGATTTAAAAAGTTATGAAGTGGTTTATATGTAATTTGATAACTTTCACAGCACCCAAAAACGGATTTCCTCCCGTCAAAAAATGAGGAAAAAGAAAAAGCAGAACGAGCGCTGTGCATTATGGGAAACAGTACGCGAGGAAGACTGGTCCGATGCACACTGAGATATTTTCCCGAATCAGTAGACATCCGGGGAGTTTTGGCATACTGCAGATTTTGCTCTTGTTCACATACTACTTACTACATACTGAATTTTGGACATATCAGTACGTACTGCTAGTATAGTAGGCGATTTCGGAAACAGCCATAGACTGTATATCAAATGGACGTCATCTCACTCGGCTTGAAGTGAGGCCGCCGCAAAAACTGCTCCACCTAGTGGCTGGCTGCAGTATAGGTAAAAAAACTCTGTCTCCCCCATTCATTTGAATGAGGCTGCGGTCAAACTTTAAAAATAAATACACGTCGTACGAATGTTTCTCACATCCGTATGCTGTGGTGATATGTAGTTAGTATTTGACTGTTTTGTGTTCACGGTTTTTGTTTTGATGTTCCTCATCTCCTCTTTTTTCTGAAAAGTTTCTTTTCGTTAGTTATTAGAGGTCAAAAAACAGGGTTCTACATCTGGGTTTGCTTTGGTTGACAGCTGCCGTACAGAGGACCTCGGGACAGTATGCTGTAGGGCGGAGCTTGTTACTGTGGTAACACACAAATTCCCTACTGCGCAGACTCTGGCTGCAGAAAATTTACAAGATGTCAGCTTTCTGGAGGGTGATATTTTGGCTTCAAAACCATACAATGGAAAAAGTCGGAGCGATGCTGTCCATTATGTACAGTCTATGTTCTGAGGAAGCTGTGATTTTTGCTCACAGCCAAAAGAAGTTACATTTCAAAAGTGAAATTGACCGCAGCTTTCAAAAAGACTACATCCAACTTAAAATGTGTCATGTTGTTTCTTGTTAGTATAAATCAGTGTGTGTAAATGTAGACGACACGCCGACATCTCCTTCTGGTAAAAAGTGAAACCAAAATTCCACCACATCAGGTATATTGCATTGATGATGTTTTTTTTTTAGAACCAAGACATGCACAGGAGCTGTAAGGCCAGTGGAGCGGTGATTCCTTTAAGATGACTATATGGCTATGTTCACACTGCAGGCAATTGACCAGGTCAGATTTTTTAGAGGCAGTGTGAACACTCAAATCTGTCCCAAATCAGATTTTTTTCAAATCCTATCTAGACCACTTCCATATGTGGTCCTTAATCAGGTACAGATCAGATTTTTTTCAATGCGACCTCAGTGTGAACGGCCAAAGCGAATTTGATGCGCATTAGATACTTTCATGTCACTTTACAGCGACACACGTCACAATTCTGTGCAGCGGTAGCCTTGCAAAAATGGAGGATAGCAACGATGGAGCAATTCAATTGAGTTTCCTGCAGAAGGAGTCTTGGGGAGTGCTGCTGACAGATGTAATTGAAAGTTACCCTCAACATCCAGAAGTTTTGAATAAACTCTGTCTCTGTGAAACTAGTAACGTCGCAGATCCACCACTCCTGACTCCGTGTCCGCATCCACATAGACCTTTCAATCGTATATGCGGCCACAGCTCCGTAAAAAGCCGAAACAAGCAATTTGGCTCTCTTTTTCTTTATACTTGACCTCCTCAACACTTGGTCATTCATTCTCCGGCTCCCACTGCACAAAAACTTTGTAACTAAGGCGAAAATGCTGACTTCCTCCATGTTTACATTTGTGAAACAGCTGCATGTGACATCATTGTTACTGTTCTTTTGCGCATGCGGGGCAGTTCAGAGCCGCAAACAGTTCACACTGGAATCGGATACAGGTGACATTATAGATGGTAATGTGAACAGGCAAACAAAAAATCGGATCTGAGCAAAAAATCAGAATTCAGCATTAAGCCTTGCAGTGTGAATGTAGCCTAAGTATCAGTGGACATTTCGCACAGATACAAATCTTTCATTTCAATGAAATTACAGACATATTAGTGGTGAGTTCACACCCTGATGGGAATCCTAATAAGTGTTTTATTTAAGTTCGGCTGTAAAGGTCAACGAGCTAGCCTCATCTCTTCTCAAACAGCTACACAGTGAAGTAATTACAGTGTTTTATCAGCTACAGGTGGTTTCAAGGCACTGATTAAATGTTAATGCTGTGTATTTGTTTAACATATACATTAGCTATTTTGGAGCTATATGAAGAGTGAAATAACAGACAGGTTTTCATCTTCAGGTGCTCACTAGCACTTTTCAACAAACACTTTTAACTCTGCCCCTCCTCCTAAAGCCCCTTACTCTTGCATCCTTTCCTCCATCGGGTCTCCTCATTCGACCCTTTCACTCCCTCCTCGCCTCATGTCACCCCCAGATCCCCAGACAGCACTAATTACTGGGGTGCATCTGCATCGAGCGGGCACAGCGGGACGGCCATTCCTGTCCGAGAGCAACGCTTCACTTTCTTCCCAGTGTTTTTTTTTTTCACAACACACGCAGACGAAGCTGAGAGGCTGTGTCAAGTTAACGGGATGCTCATTTGTGTTTCTCCGGCCCGCTGGCTCAGACTTAACCCAA
Organism: Notolabrus celidotus; assembly: GCF_009762535.1. Taxonomy (NCBI): domain Eukaryota; kingdom Metazoa; phylum Chordata; class Actinopteri; order Labriformes; family Labridae; genus Notolabrus; species Notolabrus celidotus. The sequence goes on along the minus strand of NC_048284.1, from coordinate 12,681,350 downwards.
TTAGCTGTTTCATAGTATCCTTGTCATGAGTGTTTGTGTGTGCGTGATTCCCTCACACACTCGGGTTCCACAGCACAGATTCCGCATAATTCCAGGCTCATAACTAATAACTGTTGATCCCTCTGCTGTTTGCATCCCTGCATGTGTGTAAGCGTGTGTGTGTTTTCGCTTCTCTAATCTAATGGGTGAAATTTAATTGAATTGCATCGTCAAAACCACTTGAGCTGATTCATTCCTACGAAAAACACACGCACACAATCACGACATGAGATAGCAAAGCAAGACACCTGAATCATTCAAGGTCATTTAAAGCAACAAGCACCAAAACCACTCTGATACCCACGATTACTCAGGTACACACACATCCAAAAGAATGTTTCTTTTCACACATGCACACAGAAAATTTCCTGCAACAGCAGGATATAAATGAGCAGTGTGTGCTCGCAGTGTGTGTTGCTATAATAACGTCAACAGCTGGATAATAGTCCGCATTTGTCACAGTTGCTGTTTCGCTGTGCTGAGCCGGAGTATCTGCTGCCATGCTGGTTGAGAGCTCGCAAAAAAAAAAGCGGGAGTCTGCACGCACCTGCAATGTGTGCGGGGTGTGTGTGTAGATGAGAGTTGATAGCCACCTGAGACTGCACATAATAGCCGCCTTTATCAAAGGCTTCCATTATAAACGAGAAAACAGCAGCTCTCCAGTTTGGGGGGGAAAAAAGTCCCACCTGTGCAGAGTAAATGAGGCTATGCTCAACAGGCTGAACACAAGCACCAGATGTGACTGTGCGTGGACTAAAATCCTGCACATACACACACATGTATCAAGTTTGAGTGTGTCATTTAAAAGCCAAAATATCCCTGGCTCCTGCGCTTTTCTGGCAGAGCATCAAATCATCACCTCGCTGCACCCAGACTTCAAAAGAAGCTAGACCACGACTGTAGGTATAAACTCATGTACAAGTGAGAGTGTGTTTGTGTGTGTGTGTGTGTGTGTGTGTGTGTGTGTGTGTGTGTGTGTGTGTGTGTGTGTGTGTGTGTGTGTGTCTTGACTCACAACATAGAGCTTTCTGTAGTCTCCGGATCTTCATGGCTGTTCGGTACGCTGAGAATCTCACGTTGTTCAAGTCCGCTACAGGCAGGGATAGAAACAGAGAGATGAAAGGAGACAGACATAAAAACTCTGAGACACAAGTACAACTGAAATCTTCCTGCTGGGCGACACAAGCACGACCCGCGTCTTCTATAAAAGCTCACTTTTTGGTTTGTTATTGTCTAGAGAGACGACAAAGGGGGAGAGGTGGGCTAGAGCGTGGACTGTGTAATTAGGTTAGTGAGTTCTGTCTCAGTGGGGGCCAGTGCTATTTGTTGAGCCGACAGCCCGGAGAAAAAAGCTCCCAAAGTTTCACAGCTTATTACTTATCCTGCTGCTCATTAAAACGCAGGCAGACTGGCCGCCCCACAGGGACACACGCATGTATACGGATATTATCAGGGAGCAAGAAGATCAGGGTGCAATATTCATTAAGCTTAATGTAAAGACTAAAATAACAAGATAAGACAGAAATTAGTTTACAGGAGTTTATTTATCCCCTCATTCGACACAGGCTGCTACCTCAGGCATGTTTCAAGAATTGATGAGCATGTAGAAGCAGCATGAGTCGACAGTTTAACTAATCGATATGAAACCTCGACATGTGACAGCTCTAGTAGATCTAGTAGCAAACTGTGTTCCTTTTAAAAGGACTCCTGTTGTAAACTAATACAGAGAGTACAAAGTTTCAGTTTGTCGGCCTAACTTGTGAATTGTCTCCGTTCTGATTGTCTCCAAGTAAACTTCAAGTTAGAGACAAGAACTGGTGTGATCAGAGGGTTTATGCTTAAGTATGAGGCAGACTCAGGGTAACTAAAGCTCCAATTAGCAGACTTTTATTTACAAATCTAGCCAGTAAACATGCAAAACAAAAAAGGTTGACAACTGTGCCTTCTGTGTTTTAATAACTATTTATTACTGCCTATTTATTTCAATTAAATAGTTTAGCTGTTCTATTTATTCAATATATATATGTATTGCAACATTTGCACCCTGCACTACCTCACTTACTATTTTATCTATTTATCTATTCCCTCCTTTATCAATAATTAGTTTAGTTTAGTTTAACTCAAATAGTCAGCCCTTTCTAGTCTGTCCTCATTGTTTCGTCTTGTTTTTATATTCTGTCTTTGTTGTCAGTGTATTGTTTGTCTGTCATTTTATTTGCACTTGCACTGCTTTGCACCTGCCATGTGAGAAATGTAATTTCGTTCAGCTGATTGACAATAAAGTTTGAGTTGAGTTGAAAAAACTGGTGACATAAGTGAGTGAGGATGAACAAAATCACGACAGCATAAATCTTGGTGTCTGCTGCTGACCGTTCTCCCCCGGCCTCCCACAAACAACTGATCATACACATAGAGGCAAACGTCTCCAACTACAAGCATTTGGATCTAACCATCCTCCATGCAGGATTGGGAGGCCATGTCAACACACAATAGGAGAATAATACATACACAGAATGATTTTGGTAAGTTGTTCAATTTCCTACAGTAGTTGATTGCATCACAACATGCACTATTCCTGTCATTTGACTCCTTTGCGTCTCAACTGTAACTGAAACCTGGAGCTCTTCCATCTTTAAAGACCATCAATGAAGGCTTAAAATCCCAAGCTGTAGGTAACATTATAAAATGGAGCCTCAGATGTTTTCTTTGGAGGCATAATTTTGGGTTGTTTCATGACAATAAAGCTGTTTTGAAAGTAACATCCACAAACTGTGTCTAACTTTATATCACTGGAGAAGCAGCTAAAACAAAGGGAGACTGAATAGTGCTGAATTGAATATAAGATAAATAAGGAGTTTTTTGAGCTGCATATCATGCAAAGCTACTCTTAAGGTGTCCCAGACGGACATAATGAGAGCTGACAATGAGTGTAATAGGTCTTCTTTATAACATAGATTTATATCAGCATAAGTAACTGAAACATGACGTTTCTTGTTAACTTTGGATGTAAGTCATAGACTGTATAAAATATGGACGTAGTATCCGTGATGTCCCTCATCTGTTCCTGAGCGCTGTTTTGGAGCCAGTCGGCGGCAGCCATATTGAAAATGCGGAACTCAACCAGGCAGAGTGTGACGTAAAGAGGCGGAGTTTGAGCCTCTTAGCCAACAGCTATGGGTTCCCGTCCCGGAGTCAAGTCAGTCATGTCTTTATTTGGGCAAAAACTTGTAATCTTAATATCTTCTGAACCGTCGCGTTAGAAAAAAATTCACCCCCTGTACAGTGTGTGCCGATAGAGAAATTAGCTACATAGAGCCAAGGTTGAGGTTCCTCTGCCTGGAATCAACTCCCCACCAACATGAGAATGATAAAAAACAGATCGCTTTTAAAAAGTTACTTGGACAAATGCTGATGAATTTCTCATTGACATTATTAACTAATCACTGTTTTGAAAGTCTTTGTTTTATTAATTTGTTGTGCCATGTGTTTGTGACAATTTTGTTTTAGTTTTCCATTATTTGTAGTTTACTGCTACTCATCGTTTACTTGCTCAGATACTTAGTTTATTTTTCATTTTCATTCTGGATTTTTATAATTGGCTGCTATTGCATCTTCGTTTTATGGATAATGTGTGATTTTAAATAATTGTTTTTCTTGTTTTTGTTTTGTTATGTGGACCCTAGGAAGACTAGCAACCACAATGTGGAAGCTATTGGGGATCCTAATAAATAAAGAATAAATAAATAAATAAAGCCATTGTTTGAACCAGGCTGTAACAGCTAAAGACCCAGCTCTTTAGGAAACACTATGCACTTAGCTAGACTGTTCTCCACTGTTGTCCCCAGTGGCAGATCATGTCTTCCAGCTACAGTTGACTCGCACTGTCCTGCTCTACTCTGGGAATCTGTGTTCAGCTCTTGAGTGACCCAGCACTTGGTACTTTGGTCGTTATTGTGGTGATGTTAATTGTTGATGAAGATAATGGAAGGTCTTAAATGGTTTGGTTGCTTCATTGTAGATGTTCCTTATTTTGAAAAAAAAAAAAAAAAAAATTCCTTACTTACTTTTGTGCATTGCCTTTACACTGCTTTGCAGTACCTGCACCCAAATTGACTTGAAGCACTTTGTTACTCTTACTGATCTTGTTTCCTCTTGTCTAGATCTTTGCTTGTGTTGTTCTTGTTCTTGTATGTACGTCACTTTGGATAAAAGCGTCTGCTAAATGACATTGTAACATTGTAACATTGTAAACAATTGGTGTGTATATGGTTTCCGGTGTTTCTGCAGCCAGCCTCAAGCGGGTTCTCGATGAATTGCAGTTTATAACACTTCCGCACGGGCTTCATAGTTTGAGACTGGAGGTTGCCGCTTGGTGTGAGTGTTTCTTACCTAAAGACTGGTAGAGCTCAGTCATCTTTGGATGGTCCCAACACGTCGTCTGCGTCTGGTGACTGAAAACACAACAAAAGAGGAGAGGTATAACATGAGAAATGCACCCAAAGCACATGAGTTGACACACAAACACTTCAGGAGCCACTCACATCAAAACACACAAACAGAGATACAGACAAAATGTTTCAAGGTTTATTACAATAGACAGACGACTATTTTAAAGCTGAAGAACAAAGAGGATGGAGACAAAAAACGTTGCCAAACAAATACACACATCTGAATTCACCCAGGCTTTTGTTACAGTTGTCATAAAGACAGCCTGATTTGAAGTTTGTCATCTCAGTTGTTGACTTTTATGCAAACTTTCTTGCATTATCAAAAGAGAGGCCAGAAATTCTTCCACAAATTATAAATCAACGACTCAAATTAATGGAGAAAGATAAGGTAATGCCCACACAAACACAAGCAGAAGTTTATCATGGGACCAAACGTCAACTCCCTGAGAGCATTTTTTCTCTTCAGACAGAAGCCTCACACGTACACACACACACACACACACGCACACGCACACACACACACACACACACACAAAACAACACAAACAGACCAAATCTACTGGAAAACTAACACTGCAGAAATAAATAAAAAAGAGCAACCCCCCAAAAAAACACAGATCAAACATGGCTGCTGTCACACACAGGACAGCAAAGAAGCCGACTCCTCTCGAGCTACAGCTGCAGATCAGTACATCCATTTGATGTCACTGCTGGCCGTGATTTGACTCTCTGTGTTTGTGTATGTGAGTTTTCAGAAAGCACCTGGCTGTCAGAAGCCACGCTCAGATCTGCGTGGAATGTTTGAGGAGATTTCTAGGAGACGGAGCTTTTGAAATAAGACTGGTTTTGAATGCAGAGGCTCCCCGGCGGGTTCTGGGACGGCTCTGACAGGCAGGAGGAAGTGAAGCTGAGCGCTGACAGTGAAACCAGAGAGATGGCAGAGAGATTTTCATCACTATTCAACTAGCGTACAGAGCAGTGACCCCATTCGCACCTACACCTGGACCTTACTGTATGAAAAACAAGGCTGGTGTTTTATTTTGACAATCTACAAAGACCATGCAAGACGTGAAGGAAGTTTTTAATGAAAGCAAGTGCAGGTATTTATGCACATTTGCTGCTTTGAGAAAGAACACTCACTATCTGGACAATAACTCCTGTCATTTATGTGTTTGTCATTGAAGTGTGACAAGCTACATCAAAGACGAGACGGTGCTTCTGTAATGATAGGACGCACAATCATCAAACTACACACAATAAAACATCTTTGTGTTTTTGTGCACAGCATAAGGAAGGCAGCATTTCCATCAACAGCAGCATTAGAAACATTGTGTTTGTATCCACAGCTCATGAATGCCATAATGAGAACGACAGAGTTGTCAGGTTCGTCTGTCCTCAATGCTTTCACGTCGACTCATTTCTTTTGTAACATCTGAACAATCTTTTTGTTATCCTTTGGGAGGGAGAAAAATGCAAACGACTGACACATTTACAACTAAGCTGCTGTGGTTAAAACAACACAGTGGGGCAAATTTACAGGCGAGAGGCATCAGGGACTACTAAAGAGCAGCAGTGGTTTTATAAAGCGGATTTGAAAACATTGACGGGTTACAGAAAGGAGAACATCCTTGGTGTGAGGTCACTGCCTTTTAGAAATATGGATCACCGATGGTCTGTTTTGTTGCAACACAAACAAACTGCAGCAGGAATTGCTGAGAAATGGACTGAGATACGTTTTTTTTTCAGTGTTAAAGGTCTGGCTGTTGTTGTTCTATATTACAGTTTGATTGACAGCTTCCACACCAGTACTGACACAATGAACCAAACAAGCAAGAACAACCAAAGTCCCTCTTTTATTTTTCTATAACCCGACTGTAATTCTGTTCAATGTTCATCAGTGGCTACGTTTACATGAGACTTTTAATTCCTCTTTAATTCAGAATAAAAATTAAATCCTCTTTAAAAAGATAAGAGAACAAATAACCTTGAACACACCTAATTCCGAATGAAAATTACCATTCCGAATTAAACTTAAATCCGAAGTAAGTGGCTGGTTTATTCTCATTTTTAATCCGAATTGAATAATTCCTCAATCATGTATATGTTCGTTCCACTTTAAATTAATTCCGTAAGGCAAAGGGTTTCCATCAGCTCCACCTCTTAGTCTTTTTCCAGACCAACTTGAAGTCAGGATATATGGCAACCACCATCGTTGGGCTTCATTTGTACCCCTCTTCAGGTGACGTTGCTGAGACTAAGTCCTTGTTTTAACAGTCCATGGGTACAACGTGTAAAATTTAACATCAAAAATACCATTACACTTTTTTTTTTCAATTCATATTATTGTTATTGTTGTTATTATTTTTATTATTATCCTAATTACTATTAATACAATTATTTATATTGTTTTTATTATCATTATTACTATTTTTTATTTTTGTGTTAATCATTAAAATTGTAATATTATTATTATTTTGTATGTTTGTATTTACTTATTTTTAATTGTGTACCATCTATTTATTTATTCGGACTATGGACTAGGTGTTTTCAAAAATCTTGTTCGTCTTCTTTGTCTCTGAGTCTGATGCCTGCATTGCTGTTTTGTGATGTTGGCTGACTCTAATAAAAACGTTCCAAAAAAACCCAAAAACATTACATGACATCACAGAATAAGAACCAGCGGATCAAACTGGTTCACAGAAATGGATATAGCAGGAGGAGGATGAGATTTATGTAGAAACTAGGATACATGTTTGTTTACAACATGTTCTTTGGAGCTTTCTGTCCCAGCATGAGAGCAATAGAGGCTTCTGAAACCATCCAACACAACATTAACAGATTAACACCACTACAACTGAGCTTATCAAAAGAGCATGCTATTCCTTCAACATTCTCTGTGTAATGTTGCTATTTCCAGCTGCTACAGAGCCCAACAGATGGTTAAAGTGTGTTTTCTCAACGGCTTAATAATTACCCAAAAGCACTAATTCCCGACTACTTCAGAGCGTGTCTTTTTTATTCTGTTGTTTTAGCTCCAGCTTCTGCACCACATTCCTGCTTGTTCACAGGAATGTGTTGCTGTAACACAGTGACCCAGCATCCTGAATAATCATGAGTGCACAGATGAATGATCTTCTTCGTATCAGGATCAAAAATAAAGAGAGGGGATGAATCAAATATCTCCGTAGGATTTCAGAAACTTTCTGTTTTTCAGTGACAGCACCCTGCCAGACTTCTCCAGGAGTGTCTCTGACAGGTGATAAGTGCCTGTATTCACCGCCTGACATCTTCTGTCTTTCTCTGGCTTTCACCTCTTATCCTCTGCCTCTTTTTTTTTTATCGCTCTTAAAAAACGTAACCCCTTCCCTCCTGGAGTCGAAAGTTTTCTGATTTGAATCTACAGTTGAAGCAGATTTGGATTCTTTACAAAACTTTGTTCAAGTAATTTTCGCCTATGGGGAAAAGAGACCCATTATAAAACGTCCACCCATGTATTCACAGGGAGTCTTTTCAGTGAAGGACCAATTCCACCAAATGCTTTCTGACAAAAACATCCAGAAGAGTCCCTGAATGCTGAGGCAAACTTTCCCCTAATCTTTACTGAGATGCAGTCTTGCTACATTTCCTCCCACAAGGCCTAAAGGCGTGTGAGCCCCCACCCCAAAGAAGTGCCAGAACGGCTGAAGTGGGACGGCATGCGAGGGCTGCCAGCATGACAGCAGGCACAGAGCATCGCGTGAAGCCATCTGATTTCCAACCCCCCCAATATGTCGCTTGAACTC